>NC_056720.1:13595289-13633721 GCF_018831695.1 Puntigrus tetrazona
AATACCTCAACTGTTTCTTCTAAAGAGTACGTTTTTTTGATTTGTTGTGTTTCTGCTGGCATACTTTTGAAAGTGGAAGTATGGACATGTTAGATGTAGAATTCGAGGGCGGGATATGAATTATATGCATACGGTTTTGGATGAAGGTTTTAACTCTAGCAGGTGGCTGCGTGTTGGAGGCATGTGTGACTTCAGATCTGAGAGCAGTGCTTTAAGGTTCTGGGGAAATTCCCAGAGCATGGAGGGTCTCTCTCTCTCTCTCTCTCTCTCTCTCCTAAACTATGAAACCTACAGGAGCATCCATTCTACTGTTTTCTCCTTTCCTGTTCCAAGTCCTCAGAGGTTGAGGAAAATGGTACCTGAGGGAATACAGGGACTTTGGCCGCCCTCGCTAGCTCTGACACACACACCTCAGTCTTTCCCTTGTTCTCATATGCTGTCCTCCTGTAATAAATTTTGCATAGTCAAAGAGAAAGACTTGCCCTAACAGTCCCAGAACTCCTCTGTAGGTCCCACAGGTCAGCGCTCGCTGCTTAAACATGTTTGTCTGTGTGCTTACCGGTCCATAACCACACATGGCTTGAGTGAGAACCTGTGCATGTGCATCCTTTAAAGTCTTTTTCAAACTATAAATTTAAAAGGTTATTCGTTTCTGTGTTAGAGTCTGCAACAAGAAGTCCCAAACTGCATAGTCACAGATGCTACAATAGATTTAAAGAGCTCATATGATGTTGCTAAAAAAACATTATTTAGTGTATTTGGTGTAATGCAATGTGTTTAAGCCATAATGAACCATAATGTTCCACATACTGTACATTATTGTGTCTCCTTTAAGCCCCAGCTTCTGAAATGTGTCGATTTGTACAAAGCTCATCGTTCTAAGAAGCGAGTTGTGCTCTGATTGGCCAGATATCCAGTGCATTGTGATTGGCCGAATACCTCAAGCACGTGACAGAAATGTTACACCGCTTACCATGATGCCGTGTCTTGGTGCTTTGACACAAAAAATATAAAGCCATTACAAATGAGGGATTTGTTGCATCTGGTGGTGACATTATAATGACTTGCATTGCGCCTCGTAAACATAATACCATGTCTGCATTTGTGATTTGAGAAAATACAAACTACAAGCATTACTCTAGGCTGCTCAAAGCAGCCTGTCAGATTGTTTTAATTAGAAAACATAACCCACTTAAAAGGTTGTGAGTCAGAAGCACTGGACTGTCATTGCAGAGTTGGAATTGTCCCACTTTATAATGTCTGTACATAGCCAGCATAGGCTGCTCTTCAGGTCCTCCGTAATTACTCTGAACACGCTTGAATATTTTGATTGAACTGTTCTGCAACAGTGTTGTATACACAGCTTAACCACAGATTTTTAGTTGCGTCCTCTTTTGGAAGCACAAAGAAAGTAGTTTTACTTTCACAATGAATCACAGCATCTCCAGAACATGGCAACAACGTTTTTAGTCAACTGAACAGCTAAAGAAAGCAATCGGTGCAAGAGAAGAGTAAAAAGATTTTCATTTATGTTATTTGCAGTTTGCATTATTTCGCATTTTCTTCTTTTTCATATTTATTATGAGAAATAAAGTTGATATTTTGAGATGTGAAGTTACAATTATTAGAAATAATAATTAATTGTACTTAAATTACTGAAGTCCTAAAATGTGCAATTGTCTTAATTTACAATAAACAAATCCCAAATGTGATAAAAAAAAATCACATTACAATAAATAAACAAAAATTGCAATAGCAAAACATATAGTTGCTACTACAAGAAATGAAGTCAGAAAAATGTTATATAAAGTTGCAATTACAAATGTAATTCAATAACAACAATTACATAAAAAATCTAATTTTAAGATATATTATAAGCTGCGATTATGAAAAACAAAGTTGGAATTATATATACTAAAGCCCAAGTTATGAGAAATAAAGTTGCAATTAAAGGAAATAAATTCAAAAGGGTGAGTCAGATATGAAATCACAATTACTCAAAAGTCAACATTGTGAGACACTTCCTATATTTTAAAATATAAAGTCCCAAATGTGATCTACAAAATCACATTACGATAACAAAACTGCAATGGTGAAATGCAGAGTTGCATTTATTAGAACTTAATTGTAAGACACACCCCTGGTTTCACGGACAAGACTTAAGCCTAGCCCTAGACTAAACGTAAATCTGGCCTGTTTCAACTGAATGAAATTTGCACTGAATGATCTTAAAAAATGTCAGTACCATGTCAGTAAGGCATGTTTATAAAAATTACTTATGTGTTCTGACTGAACTGTGGCCTAATCCTGGTTTAGGCTAAGCCCTGTCTATGTTACCGGGCCTAAAAGCTGCATTTATAAGAAATAAAGTCATAATTATGACATAATTAACATAAGTAACAACAAAAAACATTTATCATAGATCTTTGGAGATTATGCCAGGTTGTGTCATTTGCTATGATTACTTTTGTAAACATTTATAACAAGTCTTATGAGCATTCATTTGCGTTTTGAGTGATCTTGCAATCCCTGTATTCTTTTTAAGCATCTCTCCTCATTTATTCAGTTCATATGGAGTTTCGATTGCACTTTTCTTTCATGTGGAACGGGGCAGGAGGTAATAGCCAAATGTGTTGAGAAATTAGTACAGATGCGCTTTCCGTCGTTAAAGTTAATTAGCGGCTGAGAGAATGAACACCTGCTTGCCTCCCACCCCAAACTCATGTGCGCGCACACACACACACACACAATCTTTTACCAATGCACCTTCACCTCTAGCCTTCACACCCTACGGCCTTTTTCCATGTGCATGTGTAACAGGTCCTTCCCCTGTCAAGAGTTGGTTACTGTTTATTCATATTATTTTTAATCTATTCAACTAAATTTAAATATTGTTTCTATCATCAGCATTTCCCATTATAAGTAAAACTACAGTCAAAAAAAGGGCACAGAATTCACTTTGAAACATTTGACAATTAAAAAAAAACAACAACTGCAAGTAACATTTAATGACCAAAAAAGTATAAATATGACAATTAGTATTAATATATAAGGTTTATCATCTGAAACCTGAATAAACAAGTTTTTCGTTTATGAATGTTTTGATAATATAGGAGAATATTCGTCTGAGATACAGCTATTTGAAAATTTGGAATTGGTTTAGTGGCAGGCATATTCTATTCTATTCTATTCTATTCTATTCTATTCTATTCTATTCTATTCTATTCTAGTCTAGTCTAGTCTAGTCTACTGTCTACTGTCTCTGCTCTTTAGTAATAAATACTAAATATTATTCTCACCAAAATGTTCTGCTTTCATTTGGAGTCACCAAATGCTAAATAAAGCCAGAACAGGAAGATTGGTATCACATTCTTATTCCGAAAATTACGCATTTTTTGCTTCCAGTGGGTGTTTAGTGTCAAAGGAAACAAAGATGTGGTGTCACATTTTGTGAAAAGCACCACCCAGCTCCATACAGGAAGTGTGGGTGTGTCCCGGCAGAAAATTAGAACTTCTGGCTATTCTGGTGTACATTGAGAAAAAATGTGTTGAATATGTTGAATAAAAAAGGTGTGAACGTGTTTCATGGGTGTGAATGCACTATTTGTGGACTTGTGGGTGGGTGATCATGAGTATGCTTTTTTTGTTTGTATCTACAAATGTTGCCGTCTTTGTCAAGATGTTGTAGCTTTTAGCACAAAGTGTAAGAAGATATATACGGAGCAGATCACAAGAGCAAGTGGCTATTTATGTGCAGTAGATCTAGCAGTCAGATACAGTGTGATGCAGTTGTGGCTAGTTAGCAACCATCGCTCTATGTTTATCCGAAATCCCCCAGCAACAAGGAATGCTTGAAAGTCATTTCTTAACCCCAGCTTGAACCCTTACCTCTCCTTTTATTATAAAAAAAACCTCTCAAGCATCAGTTTATCTAACATTTGATGTGAGCTTCAATGTAGTAAGCTTCAATGTAGATTTTAGCCATGGAATTTTATTGAATGATAAATATGGCACAAAAATATGGGAAAAAAACAACAGCAAAACGGCATTACAGACTATGAAGGCCATGATATACTTCATGCAGAAACAAAGAATGAATTTGTGTGTAGTCATTTCAAACAAAATCAGGCCAAAATAGTTTGTTTGGAGTTCATTTCAAGCTCATAACGGTTTGCCAGTTCCTGAAGGTTAAATAACTTGTCAAAGCGAACTTTCTGGAATAGACTTGTCAAAAGTTGTCAAAAGCTTAATGGTGGTGATGTTGAATATTGATATTCACATTGAGATTTAACTACTCGGTGCAAGTTGATTGATTCATATTAAATCTACAGCCAATTAGCTTACTGTTTTGCATTTAAATGGCTGATTATTCATTCACTAAAGTAATAATCTACAACAACAGCAATAACCTACAGCAGCAGCCGTTCAATTGTGTAGCAGATCTGTTCCACCAAAACCAAACCCATTAGCATTGCCATGTCCATGACCATGCTAACATTTTCGGAGTTGTCATGATAGAACTATATTCAGCCCATTTCATTTTGGGAGTTCAAAACAACTTTCTAGAAAAGTTCATTCACGCTGGTAAACATCTCTGAACTAGCATTGGTCCATGGCGATTTTATAACGGGGTGGAAATCTTCTTTGATTCATTTCTTCAGTCTCTCTAAGTCAGATATTCATGAGTAATACTGTAAAGCTGTTTTAAAGCTGTAAAGTTTTAAATCAATCTATTGTATAAAACACTATATAAATAAATGTTATGTGACTAGAGCACTCATAGAGCTTTGCGACAGGCTCCATATGTCAGTCAGCTAACTTTCATTGTTGATTAATGTGCGAGAAGGAGGGAGAGTGGGAGAAAGAAGAAGAGAGTGACATGGAGAAAGAGCTATTTAAGGAATGCATACAGTGAACTCAAAAACATCAGAATATGGTTCAGTTCCCATTCATCTAAATTTTAATTAGCTGTTGCATCAAGGCAATGTTTTTTTGAATGGGTGAAATAAGATCTGTGTGAAAAGGTATTTTCATGTTTTATTTTATAGCACAAAATATCAGTATCTCGCATTTTCTTAAGCTTACTTTGTCTTGAAAAAGTGTTTACTAAAAGGTCTTTAGATTGAAGGACTTGTTGCAAGCTGCTAAGGGGATATTGACAATGACGCTGAAGTCATCTGACCATGATGTAGTTCTTTTATAGCCTACTTTTACTCTAGCTTTTTAGCTGATTGCATTCTTTTTACTTTTTTTTTTTAATTCTGAAAATTGTGAAGATTATCATGATACACAGAGTCATAAACTTTGTTTGTCAAAGAGCTTATTTTCTGCAATAATCTATCTGGAATAAGCAATAATCACGATCTGGTCAGGGAGACAGACTCTGGATATATTCAAAAGGGGAGTCTTTAATTAGACAACATAGGGTGCTGTGAATAGCCATGTACTCAAACATAAAACAAGAATTTCAACAAGGTAAGTAAAGTTCTTTCCTTTGTAGGAGAATGGTGTGAGCGTGTTTTTGAAGGGTGGCAGGTGAGTGGCTACAGCTGCGGGTGATTAGTACTCGGATGATCGTGACGAGGTGGCGGGTTGTTTATTACTTATTTACATTCATAATTTGACATAATTTAAGACAGGACTTTATTTAGGAGTTTATGTACTTCAATGGAGCAATGCAATTTTTATAAAATTGAAAAAATTAAAAGAATAAATAGCTATTTGGCTAGTAGTTAGCATTATAAAATATCCTGTGAAAACACAGGAATGTATTACATTTTGAATTAAGACTTTGAAGACTAATAAACTGTTTGCAATTAGACTATGAATCTGAATGAAAAAGCAGTGAGTTTTATGATCTTTGTATTTATGTTTAATGTTTAACCTTTGTTGTTGGCCATCCCGAATAACCTAAAATACTGAAATGAATCCCAAATGACTGTCCAATGGAAGCAATTAGTTGTTTGCTGGAAGCAGAAAGAGGGTCAGAAAGAGCCCTGGCTGAATCTGGGGCTCTTTCTGATGGTATTACCTGATGGAGGAGAACTTCCATCTTACCAAGATATTAATATCAGGCATGCTGTTACACGCATCACTGAATTTCTGCCAGGGAACACATTATTCAAGAGAGAGAGTGAGAGAGAGAGAAAAGGAGGCCTTGGAAAGATAGAGGGAGAAATGAACAAGTGAAAGTCAGGAGGAGAGAATTTGATGACTGAGTGAGAAATACTGAAGGGGTTTAAACAGACATACAAAAACAATCAGACTTTCATCGGCAGGTGACCAGACAGAAAGCGTCTCCAACACATCCAGTGTCCCTTTCATTTCCTGTTTGTGTAGCTGGTCAGAGCACGCTTCACACACGCCACAGGACTGTTTTAGTCACTTATATATTGCTCACTGTATTTTTAGATGATTGTGAATATGGAATGACAAACTTTTGTACATTTAGTTGTACAGCAGCTGTACAGCTCTTATCACATTATAGTTCTGCACGTCTGCTGCGTTCTCAAAACTCTGGCCATTTGATAATACCTAGGATATCAAAATAGACTGCAGGCAGCAGATCCTTTTCCTATGTAGCTCCCAAACTCTGGAAAAATCTCCCTAACACTATTCGGGAAGCAGACACACTCTGTCAGTTTAAATCTAGATTAAAGACACATCTTTTAATCTAGCCTACACATAACACACAAATACACTTTTGTTATTCAAATTAAATTCACATTTAAAGGAGAACTGGCCCCAACTGAGCCTGGTTTCTCCCAAGGTATTTTTTTCCTCCATTCGGTATGGATGGGGTTTTGTTCCCTTGCTGCTGTCGCCTCTGGCTTGCTTTGTTGGGGACACTTAACTTCTAGCGATTATCGTCAAATTGATTACAGAGACCGTCTCTGCATTTAATAACAAATTGTACAATCTCGTCATTATACATCCCTATCATTGTTTTCTTCTACTTTATACTGTTCAGTGCTTTGATACAATCTGTATTGTTAAAAGTGCTATATAAATAAAAAATATTAATTGATTGATTTAAAAAATATCTAGAATATACGCCTTGATTACAAGATAAATATCCTTAGAACAATAGGCCTACATTTTTAATGTATATTTTAACTTGTCTTCCGATATACCTAATTCTTTATTTTTCTTATTGTTAGAAAAATAAAGATTTGAAAAACATGTAGTAGAGTCAGATACTTCGTCAGATACTTTATAGAATTTACAGTGGCAACAAAAAATCTGAAACAAACACAACTAGTAAATAAATAAATATTGGGTTTGTTATTATTTGAAATAATTTGTAAATTATAGATTTCATATTATGATTTAATATTATTTTACATTTTTAATAACAACAATACAATACGCAAAAAAATATATATTTTATATAATATATATATAATATATAATATATAAAAATATATAATATATATTTTTATATTTAAAAATGATAATAAACTACTAATAATACTATAGGTTAAAGGGAGTCATGTTAATAAAAATAATATCCATAATTTAAAAGCCAATAAAAAGTGTGTGTGTCGATAGGTTCATTAATATCTAAGATTTCATCAGATTATGCATACAATATCATCACTAACTAAGAAATGTCTCTTTTTTCTCTTTTGTCGTCTCTTTCCTCTGTGGCTTTATTAGAGATGCAGGTGTTCTCTGATCACTTGAGCCTTGTAAGATGCATAAAGCCCTGCATAAGTTCTGCAGAAGCCTTTTGTAGTCCGACTAGCCTACAGCATGTGGGCACCCAACTTTAAAAAAGGCCAAATTTACAATCTCCACAGAGAGAGCTCTTTTAGCAGTACATAATGGTCCATTTTATGAGTGCATGCCGATGCTTGTCATGGTGTCTTCAGTGAGATGATGGAAAATGTGAAGTGTATGTGATGTCACGTACCAATACAACACCACCGCTCTGAACAAAGGAGAAAAATCACGCTCCAAAAGAGTACACGCACACATCCACTCACGCCCAGTGACATCAGGTCTGGGAAGATGTGCTCAGTCGTTGTGATATGATAATGTTTGTGGTGTGTGGAAGAATTTGAGAGCGAGGGATGTGGAAAAAGTGTGGATAAAGATATATTGATGTTTAGAGATGGGGAAAATCCACCTTTCCTACCTAAACCACATGATAAAGATGCCGCCTCAGGCCGAGGCATGGGTTTGGCTGAGTCTTGTCATTCTCTTCCTTCACTTATTGACTTTTAATTGGTGCAGACAGATCTTTCTCTGTCTCTCTCTTTTCTCTACTAAAGGAAAAGTATGTATTAAGTGGAAATAGTGCAAATGTCATCCTTAGCTTCTTCTGCTACTGCTGATACTACTACTACTACTAATACTGTTACTGTTCCTTCTTTTACTGCTGCTGTTACTAATATTACTGCTTCTGCTGCTACTACTAACGCTACTACTATTACTACTGCTACACTACTACAGAACTAAAAAATGATCTTTTGATGATCTTTATGATGTATGAAGATTTTTGCTCCATGAGAATGTGTGTTCAGTGTAACTTGTTTGGGCCTACGGCTGTAATAAAGACGTGCAGATGATTCCGCTGACAGAATTACTGTGTGAAGGTTACTGCTCTAAACAATGAGTGATGAGTTTTAATGAAGGGTGATGATGTGGTATATATTGTTTATTTACTTTGGAAAGGAAGGCCAGAATGATCTAAACATGTGGCTGATAACTGCCGCCTGTGGAGCGATTAGGTGATGACATACAAATAATCAGTGTGTGATTCTGTCAGCTACTTGATTCATGGGATACTCAGCCAACATGAGTGGTTGTGTATCTGTCTAATCAAATGGCTCTTCTGAGATGGAAGGAGAGACAGATCGGAGGTACTCCCATCAGGTTTATCTCCAACCTTCATCAAACTCACCTGCTTCATTGATTCAGTTGATTTAGGTGAGTTTGAGCTAAAGGGAAAGGGAACCTTCTGGGCTTTGAGAACCCCTGAGAGAGAGAGAGAGAGAGAGAGAGAGAGAGAGAGAGAGAGAGCAGGAGATGATGTTGGATGTTGGATTACTTTGCAGTATATGCTGGTTAATTGTTATTTTAGACTGGAGGACGTGCATTCTTTATAGGAACTCAGCTTCCAGGTAACGGTAGAGTTATGTTTGCTCAATCTGAGGAGAGACGGAAACAAAGACATCCTCCTCCAAATACAATACTCTCCTTCCCTCTGCCATGTACTCACACGCTCCTCTTCATTCATGTTTAATACACAGGCACACACTGCGTCTTTAGCATCAGCTCTTCCTGAGCTATGTTTGTTATTGTTTGTATTGAAATTCCCAGGTGTCTTCCTGTTCCTGTTCCGCTGGTGTGTTCCGGCTCGGAAAACTCTGCATCAAATACTCCAGCATGACTCAGATGCTGAAAAGGGTATCCTTCTTATATCTCTCTCTCTCTCTCTCTCTCTCTCTCTCTCTCGTGGTGCAGGAGGGGCAGAACAATGCTGGTATTTAACGTTCACATCTTTGATGACACATACATAAGTTCTCCTGAGCTGCTTTCAGAAAAATCTGGAAGATCATAGGAAGCCTACAGAGTTTTTAAAGGCATGTAAAACCTAAACTTCATCCTTGGGTTTAACCATCATTGTCTTAAATATAAACTATAAAATCTATACTATAAAGTTTTTTAAAAAAAGGTTACATTACGCTCAAGCTAAAACTATTCAGCTTGAAATCCAACAAAATCTGGGACTTGTCTGGGCTTTTCTGTAATATTTATGCAACAATTTATAGAAGAATGTTAGAAAATTCCCCCGCAGGGATTAATTATACTGTCTGTGTCTATCACTTCTGAATTTTAATAATTGATTTTCACCACAGATGTTTCAGGCAGCATTTGCATTCTGAAGAGTTATATTATGAATATATGTATTACTTTTAATGAAAGCATATTTGGGTAACAAAAAAATGTATATGCAATAAAGTGCATATACATACACTTTATTGCAGTTTCCAGGTCAAATGTAAGTATAGACAAAACGGCAACAACTTTTATTCAGTTTTAAACAAATTATTATAACAAGGGCAGGTGATCAAATAGTAAGGACTTACTTTCACACAGTTCCTTAAACAATGTGACCTCAAAACAATTTTATCTTAGTGAACAATTTGTAAAAAAAACCAATACATTTTGGTGTTTTTGTCACATAAACAGCTAAATGTGTATGGTTTCTCTGATGTAATAAACGTTCTTAGTAGCACACCTGGTACAGCAAACTCCATTAGACACTAGTTATGATAAAGAGCTCAAAGATATGTAGAAGTAAGCTAAAGGACATGATTGCTTCAAAAAATGTGTTTGACTGCAGAAAGTTGGTGACCTCTTTGCACTATGCGCCTCAGCATCTGCTGATCTCGCTTCGTCAGTTTACGTGGTCTACCACTTTATGGCTGAGTTGCTGTCGTTCCCAAATGCTTCCATGTTCTTACAATACAGCTGACAGATGACTGTGGAATATTTAGGTGTGAGGAAAGATTTGTTACACAGGTGGCATCCTGTCACAGTTCCACGCTGGAATTCACTGAGCTCCTGAGAGTGACCCATTCTTTCACAAATGCACTTGTGGCCATGGAAGTGATTGGGTGAGAGAATACATTTGGCAATATAGTGCATATACAGATTTACATTTATCCATTTCAGATACAATTGAACACAAAACAAGCCACCCATTTAGGATTTGAACTATACGTACCATGTTGTTGTTGTTTTTGTTTTATGAAACAAATATGAATATAAAAATTAATATTGTATACCTAAAATCAATGGAGCACACGGTAACAAACAAAAAAAAGGTGCTGCTGCTGCTACTACTACTACTACTTTTATTACTATTACTATTACTACTATTACTACTACTACTACTATTACTACTACTATTACTACTACTACTACTACTACTACTAATGATGCTACTTCTATTATTACTGTTACTATTACTGCTATTACTACTGCTGCTACTACGACTACTGTGCTGCTGCTACTACTACAATTATGACTATAATTATTACTACAATTACTACTGCTACTTTTATTCGTACTGCTACAATAATACTGTTACTGCTACTACTTTTACTGCTGCTGCTACTAATATTACTACTGCTGCTACTACTATTATTACTGCTGCTTCTACTACTTTTACTACTGCTGCTACTACTGTTATTACTGCTTCTGCTGATACTACTACCACTATTACTACTGCTACACTACTACAGAACTGAAAAAAACAATCTTTTGATGATCTTTATAATGAATTGAACACAAAACAAGCCACCAGTTCAGGATTTGGACTACATGTATCATGCTGTTGATTTCTGAATCTAAAAATATTCAACCCATAAAAGTTATTCACTCAGGAATTGGACTACAATTGGACTACACTGATTGTGCTGCATATTTTTGTAACATTTTAGTTTAAGTATTACATTCACTTTTAAATATAGTTTAAGATTATGTTCATAAAACAAATGCTGTGAAATATTAAGTTACTGAACAAATTTTAAGCTTTGTAGTAAATTTTAAGTAATCCACTGTCAGGGAAACACCCACTTCACCTATCCAGTCAGCCTCATTCTCCCATTCACAATCACCAGAATTCCGAACACCTGCACCCACACCTGTACCCAATCAGTGCTACCACACTTAAGGGAAGCTGACTACAGTCTCTCATTGGCTGGTCTTGAGATCGAATCCCTACACTCTCCTTTTCCTATTCTTGGATCCCTGTCCAATGTCATAAGGCCTTCAACAAACTTATCTAGACTTTCCTGCTTGAGATCTTCTGTCTTCGCTTTGTTTGTTTATGTTGATGTATAATAAGTTACCTTGAATCTCCTCCAGTCTGCCTGCCTGCCTGTCTTCCCTGAGTGTGTGTGACAGAAGACCAGCCCCAAAACAGAACATTTTACAAAGTTGTTGACATAGAACCTCTGGAAGAGGCTGCTCATGAGCCGTACCTCGAGTTGGTACAAGTGCTGAGAGAGGCACTGCCCCAGCTGAATACCTCCCGGGTGAGAGTATGAACTGCCATGTTGCAATGTTCCCTCTAGTTTGAGTTGCAGCCACATCAATTTGCCACCAATCAGGCCAAGGTTGCTTTCATCATCTTGCTGCTGTAAGGACAACCTCTTCAATGGCCAAGGCCCTGTGGAACACCCAAAACTTTCTAACTGAATTCATTGGACACTTCAAAGAGGTATTCGCCAAACAGCTACCCCTTATCTGTGCATGATGAACTCTTTAAACTCCGGCAGGCAGACTCCTCCATCCACGACTACAGTCTACGGTTCCGGACTCTCGCCACTAGCAGTGGATGGAATGAAACTGCACTCTTATCTGCTTATTGCGTGGGCTTCATCCCTCACTCTGCCAGAAAATGAGTTTAGTTCCTTCCGCAGCCTCAAGGAGGTCTTCAGTTCCTCACCTGTGCTCACCCATCCAGATTCAGTGCTGAGGTTCATGGTCGAAGTGGATGCAGCTACCCTGGGAGTAGGTGGGATCCTCTCCCAGTGGGAATGGTAAAACCTACTCATGCACTTAGTTCTCAAAGTAGTTGTACCCGCCGGAGCAGAATTTAACATGGGAAACCGAGAGCTGTTGGCCATGTTGGCGGCACTGGCTAGAAGGAACAAAATACCTATTTGAGGTGATTACTGATCATCCAGTATCTGCAAGAAGCCAAATGTCTAAATCCCTGACAGGCCCGCTGGACCCTCTTCTTTACCATCCCCTATAGGCCTGGCACCAACTTCCGTCAACAGTCTTTGCATCTCCAGTTCAATGGTCCCTGAACGATCAGGTCCGTGCCGCTACTCTCCAAGAGCCTATGCGGAGACCGCAGATATGTACAGTCTTTTGTAGTCATCCACACCTCTCCGGGATCTGGGCACCCAGGCAGTGACCAAACCCTCTCGCCTCTCTCTAACCTTTATTGGTTCACTGGGATGTCGCCCGATATGTCAAGTCCTGTTCTGTCTGTTCCTTCACCAACACTCCATGGTGGCTCCCTGAAGGCAAATTAGTCTTGTTGCCTATTCTGCCTCTGGTCACACATCGGAGTTGACTTCGCTACTGACCTGCCCCAATCAGATGGTTACACCGCCATTCTCGTAGTTGTAGATCGATTTTCTAAAGCATGCAAGTTCATTCCCTTAACTCAGGGGTGTTAAACTCAAATTCACAGAGGGCCAAAATTAAAAAAAGAACATTGTCAAGGGCCAGACCAATTTTTTTTTTTATTTATGTTTTTATTATCTTTAAGACACAGTAAACTACTGTATTAACCATCCTCATATATTACAATTGGATTTTTGCTTAAATACTGAAACCAGAACAGGTTTAAGAAAATAATAAAAACAAAAACTGAAAAAAATATCAGGCTTCTATATCTTTAACTTTATTCATTTTAATTGTAACCTAAATCTTTTCATCACAGACCATCAAGGCCAACACCTAAAAAATATCTCTTTCAACTTTGAACAGACCATGCCATCAGTAAATAAAATAATATTTATCCATTTTAAATAATACAAAATTAAAAACGGCCACATAAAATGCCGACACTTCGAGCCCCGAGTATCGCCAATGCCGCGGCATTTTCGACAATCAAAACAGACAGTTCCGGCACTCGTGGAAAAATGCTGCCGCAATTGCGGGACGATTGGCACACATCGAGCCTGCTCCATTTCCCTTCCGTTCGTGTTTTTAAGACACAGCTAAGCTTAGCTTCCTGCTCCACATCGGAACTCCGCCCGCACCGGCTGCTCTCCTATTGGCCGTGCGTAGATGTCGCCACAGCGCTTTTGACGCCGAATTAAAAATGTTTTAAATCGAGTCAACGCCACCCTTGCGCGACGCTCTGTCGCTGACGACGCACATACATACACATGAATGACGCCGCGTTCAATGTGCAGGCACCTTTAGCGGTACGTGCGCTGTATAACGGCCCGGCGGGCCAGATGTAATACATATTTGAAATCATCTCGCGGGCCAAATATAATTGTAGTGCGGGCCAAAATTGGCCCGCGGGCCTGAGTTTGACATGTCTGCCTTAACTGGATTACCAACCGCCCTGGAGACAGCCAATGCCATATTTACACATGTCTTCCAAAACTTCAGCCTGCCTGAAGATATAGAATTAGACTGAGGGCCCCAATTTATCTCTTGAGTGTAGCACGAATTCTCCTCTGGGTATCCTTCAGCCTATCATCCGGATACCATACACAGACTAACAGCCAGACAGAGTGTAAAATCTAGGAGCTTTGGGGCGATATCTCTGGGTCTACTGTCATGAACAGCAGGACAGCTGGAACCAGGATCTGCCCTGGGCCGATTATACCCAAAATTTTCTGCGCCAAGAAGATACCGGTCTCCACCACTCTTTCCTGGTCCGTGAGCCCTCCATCGCTTCAGATTACTGAGAGCGAGATGGTATGGAACTCAGTGCACGTTCATCTCCAGCAGGCAGTTCGAAGTTACCAAGAAAATGCCAATGCCCGTCGATCGTACAACCCTGTCTACCACAATGGAGATCAGGTGTGGCTCTCCACCTGGGAAATATGCATCCAACTGCCCTGCAGGAAGCTGAATCCCCGGTACATAGGTCCCTTTTTCATGGTCACAGCAAATCAATGCAGTCATTTACCAGCTTGAACTCCCTCGCCACTATGGGATTTCAGCCACCTTTCACGTCTCACTACTCAAACCATACATACTCCATTCTCCCTTCCTCCGCAGCTCAACACTGACAACATCTATCGGGTCCAGGAAATCCCTGACTCCAGGCAGTGAGGTGGCCACCTCCAGTACCTGATAGACTGGGAAGGATACGGATGAATCTCCTCCAGTCTGCCTGCCTGTCTTCTCTGAGTGTGTGATATCCACAAGACTCAGTCCATCATTTACTATATTGTGAAGTGAAAAGCTGCATAAAATCTATAAAATAAAAAACATTAAGTTGTTGCTTCTGATTAGACCATATTCTATAATACTGCTTCCTCCAGTGAAAAAAACAATAGATTTTTTTTCACTAGTAAACGGTCAAAGGAAATTTTATAAGGTACCTTTCCATTACTCCTTTAAACTGAAATTGCAAATTAAAAATATGGAAATAATAGAAACAAATAGATTTTGCTAATTGTTTTTTAGGCAATTAATCGAAATGTATATATTTTTTTTACATTTTTCTTTACAGGTTGCATGGAATCACAACTGACTTAAACTCAGCCACTCTAGTCAATGATTGTTTATCTGCATTGAGCTGCATCATGCACATGTTCGGTAAAGATACATGCATATGACTCCTTCGATTAAATATGATCAAAACCCGACCAAAATCTGTTGCCATGACTTATCGCAAGAGAAGAAAAAATGTTTTAGTTGCATAATATAGGAAATGTAAATGCATTCATTTCACTATACTTTTTTTTATCAACATTTATAAAATATTGCCAAAGTTTTGCACAAATCTGTAATGGAAACTTGCCTATAGAGGACTCGTATTTTAGCCTAAAGTAACGTTTCAAAGTTAAACACTTCTTTGTACTGGATTTTTTTGTAAAAACATGCAACTTTTCTCTTCACAAGATGTTAACTGATAGACTACAGCAGAGCTGATTACTTGTGGATTACTGCAAAGGGTGAAATTTCTACTCTTGCATCTTTCGGGAAGCTAAAACGGAAACAAAGTGCTTTAAATCTTAATCTTCTAATAAATATGATATAATGGAGCATAAACCACTTGAGACCCTACTTCTCACAAAAGAGACATAAAGTCTAACACAGTGCCAGCTACCACACCACAAACAGGTTAATCCCGTTGAGAAATATTTGAGTGCCGTCTCTGAATATTTATGCTTGAAAGCAGGTTCAAACATATCAGGCTTCTCACTTCTCACTTTTTCTGTCCAATGACTCACTGATTACTACTCATTCAGAATTGCTGTCAATAAGAAACCTTATCACTGAAGACGTGTTTTAACAGCGTGAAGCAGCTACAAACATGTGACATGTGACAATCAAAACAACAACAACAACAGCTGTTCTGGATCAGTAACAGTTCTGTGTGTGTCGCCATGGAAATGCTCTATAGCAATGGTGAAAGGGAAGGATGCACAGCGACCCAATTCGCATGCGTCCTATATAGTATATGAGATTAGGATTAGTGTGTCCCAGATCATAGAACATAGTGTGACAAAGGTGGTGTATTATGTCATTTTTAAAGAATGCATGCGTCCCCGCATGATTTCTAGTTTCCCACAATCACTGGCTGCAGAAAAGGGAGGAGTATGTTATGTCAGAAAAAATATTTTATATGGGTTTTGCATAAAGGGTTCATTATTTGTGTTTTGTTATTTATAACAATATAGATATAAAATATATAAATTCACAATTCTGTTTTTTTTTCTCTCAATCATGTGATACAAGCAAAGCAGAAACTGCGCGAAAAAAAAGCAATAAAAGTTGCAATTATGACTATTTATTGCACGACTCAATCACAAAACAATTGCGAGTTTGCACTTGTTTTCTCAGCGTTATATACTCAGAATTGCGACTTTTTAAAAAGCTTATGCTTACGTTACTAGTATATACTTGTACAGTTATGCAAATGTAGCCATGACTAACTAAACTAAGCTAAAATAAAATAATAAAATACACATAAGGAAGACGATATTTAAAATGTGACTAAAAGAAACAAACAATGAACAGATAAGTGGAAGATTTTACGTGGCTTGCATGCTTGACCTTAGATGATCATGATGCCTCTGAATCAGTGACTACACCTTTGTTTGATAGACATAAATTGTAAATCTGTCCCTCTCTTCTTCTTTGCTTTCACTCTTTCATCTATCAATAGCTCTATTGAGTGCTTGAGCAAGTGTCCTTGGGGTCATCACTAGACTGTGGCTTTTTCTTAGTAACATTCCTCACACATAAACACGGCTGAGCTATAGTGTGTGTTAATCACGCTCAGTGTTCGTGGAAAAATAAATTCCTCAGTGGAAGTAGCTCTTAATGTGTAAAGCATAATTACATTTGTATTTTTTTTTTCTAAATCCTGAGGTGGAAACAAGTTTCCATAGTTTAAAATGCATTTATTTTCTGTTTGATTTATTATAAAATAAATGAAATAAAATAAACATTACAATGTTAGAGAGGTGAAAATTTATTTTACTGCTGGGGAACATGATTTCTACCAAGGGGGCCCAAGTAAATATCCTGTTTCATGGGGTCCACAAACCATTGAGCCACCCCTGATTTCACCTATAATGTGAAAAATATAGCTGAAACTAAATAAAACATAATATATATATATATATATATATATATATATATATATATATATATATATATATATATATATATATATATATATATATATAAGCTCCAATTAAAATGCAAACCAAAAACATAAAACTAAAGGGTAATTCAAAATATAAACAAAATACTGCAAAATAGTACTAAAATTACACTGCCCACCTACTAAGTAATTAACTTTTATTGTCAATAGTGTATAATTTTTATTCTTTTTAATTACCCATGGTTATTATATTATCATAATCATAGATCATAAAAATGATGATGGGTTTGCTCAGACATAGCAGCCGTCTGTGTATGAGGCCAAACATTGAGCAAAATGGCAAAGGGATCAATGTCAAGACAGAGAACCAGACGTAATATATATATGAGTCAGACACACATCATCTCTTCCACAGCTCTTTGTGAATCCATCACTCACCTCACAGTCTTCGGCTGCTAAAACCATCAGCTCAAACAGCAAACAGGATGAGAAAATCATGTGTGACTAACCTGTGTAAGAGACAGGAATACACCCTTATTGGGCAGAAATGTGCTCAAAACAGGTTCTTTCAGAAAACGTTTGTCCTGCAGGGGGCTTCAATTTGAGTGATGATGTCACCTGTTAAGAATTCCCGCTTGTTGAAGAATGTATAGAAAGTTAATTAGTGACAAAAGCCGTCAGACACAAAGAAAGAAAGAGAGAGTGAGAGAAAGAGAGAGACTCCACTCAGATGAGTGGCCCCTCCTGGAATGCGGACCCTGAGGACTTAGGGACCCCGCTGAGTCATCATGACATCAGCAGTCTATGATGAGGAAATGACCTGCACCTCACAGCTTTAACTTCAGTCTGGACTGATAAATCAATATTAGTAACAATATTCGTTATCATTGTAGATGTGTTTCAGAGTGTGTCAGAACATTATTCGGTTTATTCTACCTCAGATTGCGATTGCGTCATTATAAATGCAATAGCTGTACTGCTTAAGCATTTGACACATCATTCAGATTATAATTTATTTGTATAAAAGGATTGCTTGTTGTGTACTGATGTAAATATTAATTTAGTACTTGATCTGCATTGCATGGAGCCGAGAGAGCTAGTATAGCGCGCGCAGTGTAATTTGTAACTTGGATATTTTTTTACATATTTAAGCCCCTTTGCTTATTAGAACAATGAACTTTGTTGTTTTTTCAATCACAAACTAACGTTCCCGAATATTCTGGTAAATAACTTTTCTTTTTCTTTCCATGTAGAAAGCGTGTCTAAATTGCTTTTTCTATACAACACTGGTCTGAAACCAATTCCTGGAGGACCACAGTTCTGCACAATTTAGCTCCAACTGTAATCACAACTGAACCAGCTAATTAAGGTCTTCAGGATCACTAGAAACCTTTGAGCGGGTGTGATTTAAAGCTGATTGAAGTTTAACTGTGCAAAGCTGTGGCCCACCGGGAATTGAGTTTGAGACTTTTTTTTTTATTATCATTATGTTTGGTAACACTGTAGCTAAAGGGAACACTTATTCACTATTAACTACGACTTTTCTCCCCATAACACATTATACACATATTTGTTTTCAGAACATTCTCATGAATAACTTCTTTTTAATTACTATAATGGCTAATATACTATTAATATGCATGCTAATAAGCAACTAGTTTAGAGACCGTAAAAACATCAAATTATATGTTCCACGAAAGAAAATTAAGCACAACTGGAATGACACGAGTGTGAACAAAATCAGATTTTTTTTTTTTTTTAAGGTGCGCTATACCTTTAAGAAAACTGATCTTTGATCACTGTTAAAGTTCTACTCCATTACACTCTTTATCGACTTTATGCATCAGCGTCTTGGAATGTAATGCACTTACTGTGCAGAAATGTCATTTTACAGGAACCTGAACAGTGACTCAGGCCTTACTACGTGTCATTTAATGTTTGTGTGTGTAGAAGCGCCCTGACCCTTGCTTAGTAAGTTGTATTATTACTTTAGTTTGGCATTTACAGTCTGTATCTCTCTCTACTTGTCTCCCACCCCCATCTCTTTCTATTTTCAATTGCATTCCCTTTCTGCTGAGGTCACAGGGTATGTGACGTCTCAATGTTTGTATGTTTTTGCAGACAGACAGCTTTATAAAGAACACAAAATTTGGTGATTTTTTGCATAACAACCGTGTTTGAAACACATTAACTGCATTAACAGTTTTGTAGCGGCTGGTGCGGTTACTTTTATCTGCACTGAAAGCTGAAGATATATTTAACAAGTTTCTCTCTGCTTCCCTTACAACATAGGAAACTGCAGTCTAATGATAACAGGCATACAGACAATAGGCTTCCACACACTCATACAGACACACACCGCACTACTATAGCCAGAGGAGGTCAACAGACCTTGTATAGACGCGCCAAGAACTTGTTGGGCTAACCACGACACGCACACACATACCGACGATGGCCTTTTTCGTCAGACATGGAACAATGTGGAAATAGCAGCAGAGTTTCAGAATGTGCTGCACAAATGTGGAATAAAGGAGCATGACGTCAAGCAGAGACGGGGATTTCTTCTGTGTGAAATTCTGGCTAATTTGTTCCTTGGGACAGAATTTCCAGTGTTTTTCTCAAATGCCTTTGAGCAATGGAGAATGCAGGCTGTCCTGTCAACATCAGCAGATGGCCGGTCAGCAGAGCCGAGGTCAGATCTCAGTCCAGCAGATGGACCGAAAATGATGGATTATTGTGGATAAATGAATAAATGTAAATACACATAAATGAATAGGTTAGTGGATAGACGTACGGATGGCTAAATATATAAAAACACACTGTATAAATATATGAAAGCGCACTGTGTATTTAGATATCTGGATTTTTCTTTCTTGGACCAATCACCGCAGATTAGCGCGCACAGAGAGGTGTTTGGAAAAATGAATTGTTGAGTGAATTGTTTGGGATTTGCTGAGATTATAATACAATGATATTGTTGATTATAGTACAGCGTTTTGTGAGCTAGCATTTCAACCTTTTGTTAGGGACTCCCAAAACCAAAACATGAACCTTTCATTAACCTTAACACAGGCACTTTAACATAGACAGCTAAATAAAAACTACAGCTAACAGAAATCCCCGCTAAAAACCATTGCCGTGCTGCAATTCACCAATGTAAATACCTCCATGCATGGCAAATCCATCAACAGCCCTCCCTTTTTGGGTGGAACCAGCATCAAGAAATGTGAGGCATTCTGTACCGACGGTTAATTTGTGGCAAAGGACACCATCGTTGGAGATGGCAGCATACGTGGTGATATTGGCGTCACTGCAACAGTGGCCCTGTACAATAAATGTTCCTCCCGCGTCTCCTCAATTTACAGAGTTTGAAGCTGGCTTCATCCACAAACCATTTTTTTATGCGCCCCTTCAGCATTAAGCTTATTATTCTCTAAGAAAAAAAGCACATTCACAGAGCTGTAACAAATCCGAAAAAGCATGTCAAAATTGACATTATGACAAACACATAAATGGGATTCATGCATTACTGTAGACGCAGTTCTGCCAACAGAGCAATACAGTAAAGCTAAAATGCACAGTATTATTTGTGACTTACCTGTTGTCTTTTTTGAAAATGCCAGAAAAAGTTCTCAGACTAGGAATGGGTTAGACCCTTTGTCCAGCCACGCTAAAGAACAACCTATGATTGATGACACAGTCAATAATTGTTGCCTGAATTTAATTTTAACTTGTATTTTATCATTTTACAATTAATCCAGCTCCTCCACCATGCATGCAAACTCCTTATTAAAGTTATTACGCAAGTTTCTATCAGCTGTAAATAGATGTATTCCTTATGTTCAACACAGCTATTCCAATAGAGTTTGAGGACTTCATGTTTCCATCCACCTATTTATATGAGCGTTTTGGATTATCGCTGGATGGAAACGCGTGATTTCTAAAAATGTGCATAAAAAACTTATGAGCAGGATCTTTTTTTTTATCCATAGGAAAAGAATGCACATGCATAAATAAATTCCTCCATGCATATCAAAAAAAGGCATGTGACTCTATAATTGTCTTACAGCATCCACCTCCTAAGGCAATGACCGCATTTATTGTGTTTCTTTGCTCGTTTTGATATATCATTTTATATTCAGTCACGTTCTCCTAGTTTTCTAAGTGACATTTAGTTCCAGTTTCCCAGAAGTATTGATTTCGTTATCTTTGACTCGTTGGATGGAATCTGCTTTATTCTCAAATGTTTTATGCGATATTCCAGTTTCGACGTGAGTTTAATTGGATAAATCTTTGGATAGAAACATAACTAATGAGATCTGCGGTAACAGTTTTGTGTTAAGACGTTTGATTAAGATGCATACGTCATCTGTAAGCTAAATGAATGAGCTTTCCATTGACGTATGAATATTTGTTAGGATAGGACAATATTTGGCCGAGACACTATTTGAACTATAACTATTTACTAAATACTAAATCACCTTTAAAGTTGTCCAAATTAAGTTCTTAGCAATGCTATGCTAATGGCTATTGCTACAAATAGCAACTTATGACTTACTGGGTTTTGAAGTCCAGGGTCACAAATCGAAAAACTGTAATTCGTTTGAATTGTAATACAAATTGTAATTAGATCTGTAACATCATGCACGTGAATTATTAACGTATGACTGTATATTACAAGAGTATGCTGTGAGGTAACGTCATCTGCGCTGAGCAGCAGCATCCTTATATAACTCACTGCCAGTCACACTGTAGTACACACTTCAGGCCTGAATACAGAACAGCACTGTCAGACCCCCAGAACGACAGAGAGGGAGGGGCACTCTTGAGGTTCACTATGTCTTGAGTGTTTATATGTGAATAGCAGGATGTGCTGAGATCAGGTGTTACATATGTCACACTCATTCTCACACACTCAGCAAGTCACCCGGCTTGACTTCAAAGTGTGTGTATGTGTGTGCGGACTGACTCTGCGGGCTCAAAGACAGCTTTGATGATGACTTTGCAGTCATGCTGAAAGACGCA
Source organism: Puntigrus tetrazona (assembly GCF_018831695.1). Taxonomy (NCBI): domain Eukaryota; kingdom Metazoa; phylum Chordata; class Actinopteri; order Cypriniformes; family Cyprinidae; genus Puntigrus; species Puntigrus tetrazona. The sequence goes on from NC_056720.1 coordinate 13,617,656, forward strand.
CGACTCAAACTGCGACGGCACACACACACACACGGGCACTCTCTTTAACTCAAATCCTTATGATTACAGCCAGTGTGTGATCTACAAAGAACAGTCAGATTTTCCACCACTACCGCACAACACACACACACACACACACACACACACTTACATCTATAATTCCACTGAATCACGTACAAAGCAGAGAGGACGAACAGCAGAACAAAAGGCTTGTTGAGGACTGATAACAATGAGATATATTTTACCTCTGCCAACTGTAGCCCTTCATTACCAATCTTTCCTTGACACACACACACTCGCCCTTTACGTCAGGCTGTGCGAGTGTGTGTGCACTGAATTGTTTGAAATTTTTGTGTCTTCTGAGGTTAACAATAGTCTATTCTGTCCCGGCCGAAAGGGCAGTGGACACACCTGAACAGAGAGCAGACCACTGGGAGAGATTTGGGTACCGTCCCAGATATGCGTGTGCGTTTCGACCGTTTGTAGGTGTCTTCTAGGTAGACCATTTTTAGTTTTGTCTTTATGTCAGGGAGTTACGTGTCTGAAATGTACCCGTTTGTACTAACCTACACAAGGTTGCTCTTGAATTTTTTTTTTTTTATTTCAATGTCTTAAAAGTTAAATTTACGCAAGTATTTTGCCATTGAATGTAAAGTTTTGACAGAGAAAGCAGGCGCTTTGCCAGGGAGCATTTAGTCTTGCTCGAAATCGAACACACTTAGTGAACCATTTCGCAAAATTTTGTGAGTGAACACAAAAATTTTTGCAACAACCATTTCAAAATGAATGCGCAGTTGCACGAGGAACAATCACTTTGCAAGTGAATGTAAAGTTTCACTAGTGAACATAAACAACACAAACATTTCACAAAAATAAGTTTGCAAGTGAAATTTTTCGCTAAAGAATGCTAACATTTTGTAAGTGAGGCGTAACATTTTTTGCCACTGAATGCGGTGTGTTTTTCAGGAAGCGCAAACACTTTGTGAGTGAATGTAAGTTTCACCAGAGAACACAAAAGTTTATCAGAGGAGTGCAAGACATTTGTGCCAGGCAGTTGCTCTGAGAAACACATATTTTGCAAGCTAAGTTTATTACTAGCTTAGCACAGCCAGAACTAGCCAATTAGCCAGCTAGCTCAGCCTACATATTGATTAAATGCCTAATTATACTTTTAATGCTTGATTGATAGCAGTAAAATTCACATGAATAGCATAACAGATAGTTTGATCTTAGTAATAATGAAAAAGTTCTATGACGTTTGATTTTGATATTGATAAATCAAAAAAACAGATACAATTTCTTCTTAAACCCTACAGTACATTCGTGACACTTGAGCGTTCAAGATATTTTGAGGACTCATTTGTGAAATTTCTCTCTTATAGGTCTCGCTTCAGGAGTTTACAGGTCTCTGTGTCTACTCTCAGCCCTCCTCTCGCTTCATTTCCTTCCCCACAATTTGTCGTTGTGTAAAAATAGCGCATGTCCTCCCTCACACAGACGACGCAGTTTAGCAGGTAGACTTGAGAAGGTCACATATCCAGCTCTGTGTCCTGCAGCAAGCTGGTCTCCAAAAGCCAGCCTGGCCCACATCAGGAGTTCATTTCTGACAAAGTACAGGCTGGACAGAGTTTGGCATGTGTCTGTTTGAAGACAATTACACAACTGCAACCAATAACTTTTGACTGATGGCTGGTATGTAGGATGGGCTTCACATTCTAAAGCCATTTTGTTTTTTTTTTTCAAAATGATTCTTTCTTTACTGACTGCTTGGCAGCTTGATTGAGTTCAGAAATGGCAACATAAAATATTAATTTCCTGTTGCTTTGTAGTTATCAAACTCTTTCTGAGTGTTTTTTGTGGTTGCTATGTGTGCTTAACTAAGCTGAGTGGATTTAAATTTAAGCAATTTGTTTTTTGTTTTAAGCAATTTACTAGGCTGTTGCTATGTGGTTACTAAACTGTTCTGAGTGGCTTTACTTTTGTTGGGATTTTCTAGGTGCTTACTAATGAGTTTTGAGAGTGGTTCTAACTCCTCTGTGATATTCTAGGTGGTTGCTATGGTGTTGTTTACGCTCATTGCTCACGCAGTTCTAAATAGTTCTAACTTTTCTATGATGTTCTGGGTGGTTGCTAGTGTGTTGTTATGCCATTATTGTTGTTCTAAATAGTTCTAACTACGCTATGATGTTCTACGTGGTTGCTAGGTGTTGCTATGTGCTTATTAAGCTGTTCTGAGTAGTTCTAACTTGGCTGTGATGTTCTAGATGGTTGCTAGAGTCTAGATGTATAGATGCCTCATTAGGATTGCTCCAGGCACGTACACATGCACCCTGCTGGAATGGTGTGTGTTGGCGTCATTCACCATACTGCACGTTTGCAGCATTGTGTATTCATTGAGTAAATGTAGATCTCTAGTAACTGGAGCAGTTCGGACAGAGGTGGAGAGTACGAGTGAATGTTTCCATTCTGTCTCCGGTGGTTTATTTGGATGGATCGTGGCCTCCTGGATTGCTGACCTGCTAGCGTAAACTTGTGAGCATCTTCAAGCCAAGACCACACCACCACAAACGCCAAGTTCAACATCCCAGACACAGACGCACAAATACCCTGAGTCAAAATATAATCCACCCCTTGACCCTGAGGATGAGATCAAAGACCTCACGCACAAAACTTGATTTTACAATCAAATGAGAGTTGAGGAACAGCTACGCTGGCATGAGCACGCCAAGTGTTGATCAGAATAACAAGCACACCCTTTGTATAGTCAGCTCTGAGGAAATATTAATATCCTTTTCCCAATGCAGTTGCATGTATAATAAGCGCCCTCTTGGTGTACCAGTGGAAGAAACAACACCGCCAGTGCATTGAATTTGCAAGCATCACCATTACTGCTTTTTCCTAATGAGAGGGCTATATGTTTATTTTATCATATTATTATTTCTATGCATGTTAAAAGGAGGAACCATATTTTTTTCTTTCCCTAGCAGTAATGGTGAAAATGCGAGCATGTTGTGACTCCTGACCAGTGGCCATTATGCTCAAAAGGAAGAAAAATCTAACACATTTACTAGGCATTTTCCATGTCACGACAAATGGTTACTATGGATGGCAGGAGGCAAGCAGCAGGCTGTGAGTTGGTCTCACCAATAATTATGAAGGTGGAATAAGTTTAATATGTCTCCATGATCCCAGCCTTTTCAAAAACCTGAAACTGAGGCATAGGTTATCCTCTGCTTTGGACAAAAGAAAGCGGAAGATGGTGGACATTTGTACAGCATCCTTTCACAAAAGCAATGCATTGTTTAAAGAAAGCTAACTAAATACATAATGCGCCAAATAATTGTATTATTTTTTGAAATTCCCATTCATTTGCAATGTAATAAAACATGCAAGCTTTCATGTGCACACTGACTTGACTTGAGTTTCTGCTTCTCGTAAAATTCTGACTTTTTAATCCCAGCAAATAATGCTCAGGAATTGTTTATAGCTTTTTTCTTGCATTTTCAGCTATTATAGATATTACATTTCTGACTTTGCGATTGTAAGTTTAGACTTTTTTTCTTGACAAATTCTACATTTATAGCTCCACAATCCACAAGCTTCATTCTCACAATTGCAAGCTACATCTAACAATTTAAAACATTACTTCCTCAGAAATTACAGTGAAAGCAAAATCAGATCCTCGATTAAAAAAAAACTGAACTTCAAGAAATTGCTCTGAATTGTGTGATTTTTTTAATTCTGCTTGACAGATATAAAGTTTCCATAATTGTGACCATGATCTAAAAAATAATCAAAACAATTAGTCAATATGTAGTAGGAACAAACTAGATATGGATTTACCTAAAAATGAAATATTGTTTAATATTAGAATTACTAATACAGCTATATATTTGTCTGTTGCAGTTTTTCTTCTGCTCTACTTAAATCATTGTCCATAAAGTAGATCACAGTCATTGTTTCCATTTGTGAATTCTTCTATGTGTGTGTCTACTAAAACAACGACCTATCATGTGCTCTTTATTGCTTATACTGCTCCCAGTCAGCCATGTGTCCCCTCAGCCCCTGTGTGAGCTCCGCACACAATCCTTATTTACCACATCCTGTCACATTTGACAGATTCACAGCTCTTTATTACACTGAGACAGGCAAACTCGTGGAGAGAGCCAGCCTGAAAAATTCTTACACACCAGGCTGTGAAATCCATTACAACACTTCTATGTACTGCGCTATCTCAGAAGATGTTGAATCTGTCGTTGAGCGGTGATGACAGAAGAGCCACGGACATAAATGCGTATGGCACCGTTTGAAACACAGAAGCGAGATTGAGTATGACCTTTGGAAGAAGCGAAATTTCATTTATGAAAGGACATTTAGATATAAATTAGATGCAATTATTGCTGTATGCTAATGCATGTTTGTATCATTTATCATTTTCTTCAAATAGATATCTTTTTGCAGAAGTCTTGTAAGAAGAATTCTTGATCATAAAACAAGAAAAATGCTGATATTTCACAACACTGTGTGTTGCCAGTAATAAAGATTTATTTTCTGTTTAAAATGCGCTAATTTCAGATCTTTTCTATCTGTATCTATCTATCTATCTATCTATCTATCTATCTATCTATCTATCTATCTATCCCCTATACTATCTGTCTATCTATCTATCTATCTTTATACAATTGTATTATTATTTGGTGTACAATGTATTATTTTGTTATTATTCTCTTTTTTGAGAGAGAGGACCATCATCCCCTTAAATCATCTAATTTTATTTAGTTATGAAATATATATAAAGCTTTTGTAAACATTCAACTGAAATATTTTCTATTTACTTTTTGGTTGATTATAGTATTTATTATTGTTATTTATTGTGCAAACTTAATAACATCAAGTCTTTGAATCTGTAGTGATAAAATATGTCCAATAATATGCAGCCAAACAACAATTATTTTTAAGATGCCGAATGTTGTAATAAGAAGAACGATTCTACTTATCGACCTAAAATGAAACTTCTTCTGACTCTCTTCTTTCTTTAGGCTGTTGTTTAAGATTCCAGAAGAACCTTCTCGATATCTCAAGCGGTTTCCAATAAATGCTGTTTGGCATTTTAGTAAGATTATGTTGCTATAACATCCTCTATAAGCTACAATTTCAGCCATTACTCCACACCACTGCGTATATCTGGGCAAGCTCCACCCAAGTCAGCATCGCTCTGCTAACGAGGCGACAGACAAGTCGACAGTACAATCTAACGTACTCAGTTGCTGAAATGAACTGTGAGAGTTGGAATAAGTTTCAGGTGATTTCAAGCCTCAGTTAAGCATAATAGCTACTGTTAACATTCACTCATCAGTGTAATGAAATGACTCATGCTTTTTTCTATCAAGTGTTCTTTACCAGTGATTGATTACTTTTCAATATACTTGCAGTCAATTCTTCATTTTCCCCTTATATGACCAAACTGCCGATGACGTTGTATAATAAAATGTCAATAACAAATAAGCTAAAGGAACGACCGCAGCACGGCGCATCGTGTCCCTTGCAGTTTTCTGATACCGCGATTTAAAAGAATTGCATGACATTTTGATTAGTGTTTCAGGAAAAAAGAACAGCGAAGAGCAAATACAATATAATAGAAGTTGATAAGAACCAGTGAGTCTTTTTATCAAGATGCAGTATTATTTCAGACAGTAGAGGCCCTGATTGTGTCCAGGCCGTGTTAGTATCATGTTTCAATTTTTATTCATCTGTCTAAAAATTATATTTATACCTGTATATGCCAATGGAAATAAGTCGCTAACAAATAGTGGTGAATGTTGCCATATAGATCATTAAGCAGAGCTGGCACCAGTTACAGATAAAATAGTAAAGAAAACAAAAAAATAAATTAACTATATTCACCTTTTGAGATATTTAAAATAAACATTGTTTTATTGGCAGACCCTGATATATAATTCAAAAAATTACTAGATTTATTTTTCAACATAAAACAAACATATATTTTGTTATACCACTTGTACAAAACTAAAACAAAATACAAGAACAAATAAAAATCATGAGGAAACCTAAAATATACTGGTTTTTGTATTACTATTTGCATCTTTTTATTCCCTTTTTTTATGTAATCAACTAGATCAGCATATGACCAAAATGTATTAACTTAAGCCTTATAGTCATGATGAATGTTCCCTCTGTGGGCAAATGTGATTCCAGAAAACAAAGAGTCAAACTAATTGGATTAACTATTCTTAGCGTAAATGAGTAACATAAAATGGTATAAAACTTAATGCTTAAAAAGTATTACAGCATAAATCTTACCTGCATGAAAAGAATTATTGAAACAATTCAGGTCCTTATTTAAATGGTATATATAGAGACAGAGACTTTGGCTGTGAGCCACATGCATAGGAGTCAGTGGTGTGTGTGTGCCATGTGTGTGTGAGGGTATTACGTGGAGGAAGCTCACGGTGTGCTGTAAGTGATGGAAGTAATAAAGCCAGAGAGATGCTGTTTTGGCCTGCGGTGGCACCCTCCTCACGTTAACTCTTGAGTCATCTTCCATCTTCCAACAACTGTGTGTGCAGGAAGATGGCACAGCGGAGAGAAACTGAATCAAGACGGAGGAGGACAGGTGACGCTGACAATCATCCTCTCAGCTGTCAAGTGCCTCTCACACTTAGCGTGCATGTGCGACTAAGATGAGGACCTCTCACTTTCTATCCTGATTGCTCTCTATTAAAATCTGATTTTCATTTCTCAGCGCTTGAAGTCTTATCGAGTATCCATGCAAATATCAAATTACGTGTGATTGTTTGAAACTCTTTAAAAGCTTTCAAGGAATAATTATAAATATAAACAGCACAATTTTGGGCAAAAGTGCACCAAGACACCTGCCAGCTTAATTATTTAAAAATAAAATAATAAGAATAATAATAATAATAATAATAATAATAATAATAAAAATAAAGCCAAACAACATCTAATGAATAAAGCAGTAGGACAATGCAAAAGCTATGATAAAAAATAAAAATGCAACACACAAAAATAAACAAACAGAAAAAGAAAACCAACAAAAATACAATACAAGACCAAATATAAAGAAAAAGCTGACAAATAAATAAATACAATAAAAAAAACCGACATCCTGAACAAATAGCAAACTGAGAATGCAGACGTCAGCACTGGATCATAGACATTTGTACAAACACAAGCAAAGAAACTAGGGAAGAAAGGTAAGCTAGAACTGGAAGCAAAACCAAGACAAAAACAAAGAAAAGAGACAGTTTGTTTAACATTAACCATCAGGATGGGCTGAATGAACGCTCAATGAAACATGCGCCATAAAACTGAAGATGTATCAAAAACACGAAACCGAAGCAAAATCCAACAACCACAAGAACAAAAATAAAACTACATAACACAATTAACAGAGCAACAACAAAATGAGTATCAATGATATTATGGCTCCAGATTTTTTCCGCTCCCTTCATTTTCCAACAGGTATATATGTAGGATGCAAATTATGGATGGTTGGATGTGTGTGGAAGTATAGATGTATGTACTGTATGATGGATACTGTAATGGATGGATGGATACGTGGTGAATGGATGTATGTATGGATGATAATGTACACTTTACTTTGTTTGCTGCCTTTTTAAAAGTATGATAGAGTATTATAAAGTAGCTATTTTTCTGTGAGTGCAATATTTCAAATTTGTAGAAATTTCCATAATAGTAACTTGGCCACGTCAGGAAATATGATGTTCGCTCTCTTTTCCAGCTTATCGTTTCTCTTTCCAGTCTGGCTCTCTAGTCATTGTGCTGGGTGCAGTGCGAGAGCACCTGCTGATCCATCATCTCAGATGCATGCTGGAAAATTCCTCAAGCTGGATGGAGGATGCACTAATGGGCCAGCGCTGTCCCAGCAGGGATGACATGATGCACATAAACATTTACACACACGCACAACAGTTTTAAACATGCATGACACATCTGGGCTTCACTTTGCTAAAAGAAACCTTAGAGCTGTGTCCTTTTTAGTGTCATGCATTAAAATAAAACCATTATATCAACTGTCCCCGTGTTTTTGTGGACCTTTACGTACAAACCTGCTCATGGCCACAAAGCATCTTCAGTATGCATGCTGCCATGTTGGGAAACAGGAGGCATGTTTGTGCTGACATCAGTAGCATTAGGATCTAATTGCCTGGTCTTAAGCACAGGCATGCATTGGCCTTCCAGCCACGATCACTTAAAACAAAAACAAACCTGTTTTCTTTGCTGCAAAGACAAAAAAGATGAAGTATGGTATGAAGCTGTATACTGAGCAAACTCAATTACTTTTGATTATGCGTATCTCTTATTTTTGCTCTAAGCGTGCAAAAAGTAAATCCACATTGTGTCATGCAACAGAAGAGTGGCATTTAAAGATTTTAACTGGATTATACTAAAACAATCCAAGATGGTGCCATTAATAAAATCCACTTAAATCTTGATACAGTTTCATTTGATTACCATTTTGGCTCAGAGTTCTTGTAGTTTTCTAGGTGTTTGATTACCAAGGTGTTGCTAGGAGTGCTGTGAGATATTGCTCTAGAGTATTCTGAGGTTGCCATGATGTTGTTACACACACTGTTGATATGACATAGTGTTTTCATGCTACTTTTTTTTATATAATTGTCACTGGAGTGTACATGCCAGGCGGTTGCAGAAGCTCTGGCCATGATTGATAAGGTGTTCTGGAGGATGACTTTGTATGTTTCTCCTGCCATTAAGCAGGCTGATGAAATGCTGGGAACTTTGGCAATGTACCATCAGCGGGCAACAGAAAGTTGATAAAGTTGATGAACATGTCATTTTCTGGTTGTTCTGAGAGTGCTTTTTGGAGTGTTTGTTTGTTTTTGCTTACACATGCAATATAATTTTTATAGTGTGGCTGGTTGTGCTTCTATGCAGTGTAACAGTGTGAGTGGTTGCCAGGGTGGTACGTTTTAAGTGTTTCTGAGTGTACAACCGGCATGTTGCTAAACGGTTGCTGGTGTTCTCTGGCTGGATTTGTCAAATTGTTTCTATACATTAAAGTATTCTGAGTGTTTGAAGGGTGTGACTAAGATAAAGTGTGAGTGCTGTTTGCATGTTGCTAATCAATTGTTAGGAGTGTTGCTATATAAATTTCCTAAGCTGCTCTAGGTGACATTTCATTTGCTCTGGTGTTTCTTCATTGTATCAAGTTGCAAGCATCAGTGCAGTTTAAGGGTAGCTCATTTACACAAAGTGCAAGGCATTTCATGAATACATTGTAGTTCTACACTAAATGTGAATGCACCTTAAATCATCATCTGCAAAACTTTTATTGAACATTACCTCTCTGTATTTTACTGTACAGACATGGCAATATAAGCCATTATTGTGGGTTGCTTTTTTGGGAAATGCATTTTGCAATGTGTTGCAATGGCTTTCCCCAACAATGTTGATGTAGTTTCTATAGTGATGACTGGTTGGCAGGGAGTGGTGTATACAGTTTCTAGATTGCTTCCCCATAACTGATTGAAATGCTTCAAATAAGCCAAAATGTTTATCCCTGCGTTGAGTGTTTGTGAGTTTTGGCCAAGCGCTTAGGCCGTGTGTTGCAACCATGACGCTAAGACCGAGATGATCTTCATTTCCACTGCGATCCAAGATGTATCAGATCCACTTTCTAAGAGCTTATGCGTTTCAGTGAAAAACTTTGCTCTCTGGTTGCAGTTCACTATCAGGCGCTGTAGATTTGATGGAAATGCTAAACCAGAGGAGTTAAGCTTGAGAAAGCTTTGTAAATTCATTGACTCTAAGATGGAAAGGTAAAGAGATAGAGGTTCAAGCAAAATGCTGGCAAAATCCTCTGTGTACTGACTGCATTCATTACACCACTGTAGTGGGCTATATCTCACAGAATCGCTGCTTGCTGGATTGATCACGCCTGCTGCACCAGAATACTGAAATCAAGCTGAATATATCAGGGTAAGATTTATTGATCATACATAGTGCTTGTACATTTCCAAAGAGCAAAAGATCATCATCTCTGCAAGTACATTATCATTTCAGCGAAATAACCAGATCAAAACAGGCCAATTTTCGATTATTTTATATAAGAAGTCTGCCAGTACGGTTATCACACATATAAATAGCTAATCACTGTGTATGAATAAATTACTTTCTTTATAGATTTGAAATTAACAACCATATAATGACCTGTCTCTGTTTATTATAATCTCAAATTTATATTACACTTTCAACAATTTAAATATTGTGAGCTATGTTTGCCCAACCAATTAATTTGGACAATTATGTTTGGTATTTTTAGAAATTACACTTCACCTTTAGACTAGTTGAAAATGATATAAATTCCATTTTACTTGTGATCTTAGGAAGCCAAGCATGTCATTCCATGTGCGTGTTATCAGGCCCCTGATGGCGCAACCTAGGCGCAAAGGAGTGGTCTAGCTGTATCCTCTGCTTGACCACTTGGCTGGCACATTGATTTCTCAGCGGCCACGTATTGCCCTTATCAGTGCATTACCACTAAATGATAGGTGTCGTAATCTACACTCTGCTTTGATGGGCATTGACATTTAGTCCGATTAATTGCAAACATCAGGAAGGCACAAGAGGCTCGTCCTGAAATGGAAAAGTAGAACAGAGACTAAGAGGTTTGAGTGTCACCATCTGTGGCTGTGAATAACTGCTACCCAGAGAATAGAGGCCGTGTTTACAAAGCCGACTGAATTACTGGAACCAGATCAACCGCTCATGCCCGACTACTCCAATGGCTACAGCTAGTCGGAACCAGCAGAAACACAATCAAGATCAACTCTCAATTGCGAAACAAGTTTTCCCACCACAGACTGCACCTTCGTCTGCGTTCCTCAGGTGTGTATAGCAGATCCTTACAATATAATCCCAATTTCATTGGCGCGGGGTTAAAGAAACTCTAGGCAATTAGAAGAAAAACCTGGCTTAGTTTATACACATCAACTCCTAACTAGATTCTGCACTTCTTCACGTGGGTGTTGGGATATAGTTATTAAGAAGTATTGCTATGTGGCTGCACAAGGTGTTGAGTCACCAATGCACTTAAATGTTGAAGCTGCTTTCCCGTGGATGTTGCTATCAGTTAGATTTAGTAAGTTTGTTTCAGTTGTTGTGAGTGGGATAAAGGTACTGTATCAGTAGATTGGCAGAGGTGTTGCTGTGTGACCGGGAAATGGTTGAGTGATGGTTTTGGGAGGCTGCTGCTGCCCAGCCCAGATATCATTGGCAATCAATATGCTATTGCTAAATAACAGAGCTTTGGAGTGGTTTGTAGAAAGTAGGCGACAGGGTGTTTGTTATACAGTTGCTAAAGGTGTGTGATTACCAAATCCCTTAAATGTTAGACATGGCGGGGTGTTGCCTTGTTGACAGAATTATCGTTGTGAGTTTAACTAATTAAATTATTGCGAAGTGTTGCTGTGCCTGTTGCTAAAATGATTGTAGAGCTGAGATTGAGTTGCTACCTAGATATGTTTAAGAGATCATTACTATACGTTTGCTAAAGGTGTTGTAGTTACTAAGGCCACTTGTGTGTGAGCATTTCTTACAGCTTTATGACAGATTGACAAGGCGTTCCTGATTACTAAGTGTTGTGAAATTAGTTTTAGGAGATGAATATGACTGACAGGGTCTTGATTTGCCATTGTTAAGGTGCTGCGAGTCACCATATTCACTTAAATGTTAGCGTAAACACTTTGCATGATACTATGCAGTTTGCTAGATTGTTATTTATTATTTATATTTATTACATTTTTATGAATATTCTTCCACGGAACAGTACTATAGGCAAAGCAAATGTGCCACTATTCAGACATTCCACCTGTTAGACTTGGAAATAATAAAAAAAAAAAAAAAAAAAAAATGCATACATAAAATTATAATATTTGTATAATTATTAATTAATTTCTATGCAGTTACAGTTGGCAGCATCCTTCGTAATCGGTTTCAGGTGTTGCTAGACAATTCTGCTAAAGTATTTTAGATACAGAACTCAGACAATATAAAATTGTTTTAAAAATTTAATTGTAATCGCGTGAAGTCTACTTCGTTTTCAGATGTTGGAGGTAGTTATATATGCTATTTATTTGAGTGTTTTCAGTGGTTGACGAGGTGTTGCTCAAGTGCCAGTTAGTGATCACTCTTTCTCATCAAGACTAACTTTACTTTGTTTCTGTAAACATAGTTAGTATGTTCTAACAAGTTAGGTGTTTGCAGTTATAACATTTTGTTGTACAGTTATTGACATGACAATTGTTCAGCAGCACTACAGTTGGTTCACAGGTATAGCACACCATGATTTTTAGCATGTTCATGGGGTGCCATTGTGTTGCTGTAAAATCACAGCAGCAGCGCTAAAACGATCACGAATAACAGCTTTACACAAAGTTGAACTGCAAAGTTCAAAAACATTGTTAAAATCCTAACCTAAGTAATAATTCTTATCTTAGAAACACCACCAGAGTAGTCAATAAACAAAGTATTCCAAACAACCTTATAATAGAACAAGGAATTTTATGTAGACATTTTGGTAATGCTAATAATAATAATATGTATGTGTAATAATAATTCTTAGACAAAACCCGATGAAACACTGTGAGATATACAAAGTACTAATCATATTCTGTAACTAAAGCAAAAATATTTAAGATTGAGAGTAGTATCATGAGATGTTTTTTATTATCTTTAGCTATTATTAAAATTTTCCTTTGCTTTTTTCCTTACTCTTTTCATACTTAAAATTTTTAAAACCTGTCCCACATCTGCATTGTTATTGTGTGGCAGCAAGTCTCTCCATCTGATTAAGGGTGGTTTCACTGCCTTCCACTAGCTTTCTTTGAAGCGCCCAGGCTTATGCAGATTTGTTATCATTTTAGTTATTTTATCCATCTATCCATTGCATTCAACTTTTGGAAAATGGTATTTTAGGAAAGACGAGATAATCTGTAGCAAGATGCCAAGAGAAATGAAGAAAAGCTAAAGTAAATTCAGATTAACGACCCTACTATACACAGTTTTCCCAGAAGGCCTCAAATCGATCAGAGTTAGGCAGGACTAAAAAAAAAGAGGAACAGAAAGTGGGAAGACAGGGAGGCAAGAGGTCAAGTTCGGCTTTGTTTTCAGGCGAAGTGGGTTCTGATGCACATTTCCAATCCATTCATACAGCTGAGCACAGCAGACACTGTGTAAAAATCCTGTGGAAGTACTTGCTGATGTTTATTTATATCACTAATCATGCAGTGCTATTCACGGCTGCTATTGAGCTCTGTATGTTCAGACGCCTGTAAGTTTGTTTAGAACCATATCCACCTATTATTTTGTAAATACTGGTATACAATTTACTCCCCCAAACCAGATTTTCAAAACTGATATTCAAGGAACAAGACAGAGCTTTGTTTAGCTGTTCATCAGGATCAGAGAGTAACATTGATCAAATCAGACATTCGGCTGGTTTAAATCTGTTCAAACTAGGCGTGACACCATATGCCACCCAGCATCTTTGAATATTTAAACCCTTTCCAGCATACAGGTTTTGTATTACAAATCAAAGGTAAATTGTTTGTCTTTGGAAATATTCAAGTATTGCCCATTGCTTCAGAAAGAAATGCTAACTTATAGTGTCAGTGAGGTCATATCGATAAATTATAAATATGTGTCACTCAGGTCACCTTCGCTTGAGGCCAAAATGCGGCAGTGAAGAGGCCCAAACTCCCATCAGTTGGCAAAAACAGAAAAGCCTTGGCCAAAGTAGACAAACATTGTGTAAATTAGTCAATGTACTGCATTACACTACATTAGGCTGTAGAGTTGGAAAGAGTTGTGATCTGTCTAAAATGTTGAAATATAGGAAAGGCATGTGCAAAATTGACTTAAATTCAGGATGGACAGATTGGAAATTGTTATAAACAAGATGGTGTCCTTCACCTTCTGTCCTAAGCAACTAGGTCAGACTTACATCAGAGCTGCCTTGGATGAACAATGAACCTTTTACCTTTCCCTTTTATGGAACCATTTAGCAAACTTACTTCTTATTGTCCTGAAGTACTGCCAGCTTTCTGAAAAATGTCTTGTCATTCTATTGTGTGGTGGCTTATTATCATTCTGGCTGCCTCCCTAAGCCACATAATGGTCTAAAATACATTTCAATTATGCAGATCAATAAACAAATTACACAAACACGATTCATCACGACAAGATGTTTTGAAGATCGCGTTAATCAGATTATCACTGAAAAGCAACTGCAGTTCCTCTTTGCGTATTGAAAAATAAGCAACATTTTTAACTCTGTCAAGATTAACAGTATGATACGTGTTTGCCAGCTGAAAATCGACAGTTCATTAAAAAGGTGAACATATTTCCATAAGTCAGAGAAAGTCGATTATATGGTTTCCCTTGAGAATATCATACCATTAGCACGAGATAAAAAAAAAAAGAAGACAGAGAATATTCATGCCAGAAGTTTGCATATCGCTTTGTATTGGGATTCCACGGCAAGAGTTTAGCCTCTTGGATGTCAACATCATTAAATTTCAGTTCATCAATCATATCTCACCGTCTACTATATTTCTGCCTCTATTGTCTTTTGGCTTTTTAAAGAGAAAGTATTTAACACCAAATTTATATATTCAGTGGTAGGCGCCCAGCACAGCCCTCCACAAGGTGCCACTCAGATCATTTCAAACATGAGATAGATGAATTTGTGCCTCTAGATTCAGTTTAATTGATGCTTTGTACGTTCTGATGTTCATTTTAGCCCGATACAGTCACTCTGAAATTTGTTCCTTTGGTGCATATGTGGCGATATTTCACTTTAGCTGAAGAATAAAAACACTCTTGGCTCATTTGCAGTTCTTTAAGATGAATAGGCGCAGAGCCAGATGTTTTGTTGGGCTTGTAAGCAGAGGTATTTAAGTCGATGTTTAAGTCCTGATAAAATGAAATGCAGCATTATATGGAAGAAGAGGATGGTCATTCATAAACCTACCCATCACTAGAGTGTAGACAAAAGTGGTCGTGTACAAATTCAATCTGAATCAACCCTCATAATATACATACAAATTAGAATTAGTATTACTCTGAGCGGCATTAATCTCTGAGACAGAGCAGGCAAATTGAGCGATGGCAAACAGTTTAGTTTTTGAAGTGCAGACCCACCACCCCCATCTCACAATTATCTCTTCTTTTTTTCTCCATATACCATAGACTGGAGGGAGTCGTTTCCATGACAATGCTCTTGTCTGTGGTTAAATGGCAGAAGATATTCTAGATGCATCGAATCTCCTATATGTAACGCTCTGCATTCACAGTCAGAAGGCGGCTTTCAGATGGCCCTCTAAGGAGGCGTCCTGTAATCAAAGGACTGTGAAAGAGTGGATAAGTAAAAGTATTTTCCATCTAAAGCCAGGTGACACTCTCCTCATGGCGGTCTGTTCAGAGGAGGGATTATTGTGTTTTAATGCGAAAATGGGGAGGTTCTGCCCTCTGCCAGTCTGTCTAATGCGAGGACCCCTGCTGTTTCCTATTGGTCACAGAGAAGGCAAGGCGGTTGTATCGCCTGGGGCTAATAGCAGACACAGCCACATTACCCGTGTATCCTGTGCCATCTCTTCACCCAGAGCTCTGTAAGCGAGAGAGGATATTAAACTGTCCCAGCAGGTGCTGCTGTCACCTCAGCACGTACAGAGCCTGCAGAAACGCTGTCTGTGCTTCCCCATTCAATACAAATGAAGCTGCCATCCACGCCATACTATTATAATATCAGAATGTATCAAATAATTTTAAAAAAATAAACGTGACTTTAGAAATCTAATTATTGTATTCGTATACTTTAAATATTTTATTCTACACACACACACACCATACATATATAATGATATTTATTTGGTATCCACACACAAGGTAATTAAGATGAATGAGGATTATTTTATACATTTTAATAAATATTTGATCATTGTCGTTTAATATAACAAAACACTCTTTGATCTTGATGTAATAT
>NC_056720.1:13633821-13635229 GCF_018831695.1 Puntigrus tetrazona
AATCATAAAAGAATTCATTTAATAAAATTAAAATGAAAGGCAAATTACTATTATAGATTTTATTCATATTTCAGGTACGTTTTGTTTTAATACTTTACATCGAAGTGTTCATTGTAGCAGTTTAGGAACTATTTATACTATATATAGCCAACCAATCAGACCGCAGCTTTCACGTCCAACAACACACGCTTGAACCACATGTGTGAAACCTTGTATATGTGCAGCGCGGCCTTCAGCAGCGTCATTCCTTTCAGACGAATGTGTTTCTGCATGAGCGCCAGCAGGAATGAGCACGTTAGTTCAGGGTCACTGGGGTCGTCGTCCTCCTCCAGCAGGGTCAGGCTGTACTGAGGAGGCCCTACACACACACACACATAGGAGCATATGTGACAGACTATGTCTGTGTGTGTGCGTGCGAACGGTGATGTTCCTGTACCTTGCCAAGAAACCCATCGTCCGTGATGTGATGTACATTTCCAGGGCTTTTTGACTCCGCTCTCGCTCAGCGTTTCTTCGCTCAGGTGACAGACCTCTATCGTGTCGAAGTTCTGGCAGAAATCGGCCAGAGACATCCTGATAGGCAGAGAGAGAAGACTGTGAAGCCACATCTGCCATCTAAGCCAATCAGAGAAGAGCCTGAACCAGAGGCATCGTGCGCATTCAGGTTTTTGATTCCAAGAGGCAAAAATTAGCCCAATAACATGTTATTATATTTAATGCAATCATATCATCAGCTGCTAAATTCACATATGCTGAGCCAGATGCAGATGCTTTCTTCTTTCTGGAAGCAGACAACAAACTACAGATGTGTGTATGAATATGTAGGTAAGATATTCGTTTAACAGCGGAAACAGTTTGGGTGATTTTAATGGGAGTGCTTTAACGATGTAAATTTTCTTTGCTCTCGTAAGTCTCAAGAGGTAAGTAGCCTAACTTACAATGTTTTATTCACATAACCTTTCGATGCTAAATTTCCATTAAATATAAAGTCGCTCCGCTATTTTTGAGAATAGGCTAATTTTCCAACTCTCTTTTTGCCGTTTTTGCATCCAATCAGCTGATCTCTGGGTCTAGCGGTAGCACTTTTAGCATAGCTTAGCATAAACAATCGATTCTGATTAGACCAGCAACATCTTGCTCAAAAATGACTCTTACCTATTTAAAACGCGACTCTTCTTTAGTTACATTGTGTACTAAGGCCGAAAGGAAATGAAAAGTAGTAGAAGTAGAAAAATAGTCCCCAGCATTTCAGGCGCTGCGTAATATCACTGTCGCCGCTGCACCCATGCTACGATAACAAAATTATTTTATTATTACGCCAGAATGACAATATAGTTCCTAGCCATATCATTATTTTCCGTCTTAAAGTTACTAAAAAGGAAAATATCATCCGTCTTTTTTTTTTTTT
>NC_056720.1:13635329-13642166 GCF_018831695.1 Puntigrus tetrazona
TATACATATATGACTAATCAATTAATGAACCAATTAAATGGGTAAATAAACTGTTAAATGATTGTATAATAATTTTGTATGTATGATAAATTGATAAATGATAAAATGATAAATTGAATATAAAAGAAAAAAAAATATATGAAAGAGTATTGCATTTGAGGATCTTTAGATGCTTTAGTTAGCACACAAAATATTTAATAATACTGAATATTGATAGGTATAAGAAAGGAAAAAAAGAAAAGTATCATCGAATTAGGAAGGAATTAAGATATTAAAGGTGTTTTAGAAAATGTAGGTTATTAAAGCATTACTTATTGTTTGGACATATTAGTAGAATTTAGATGAGTCATGAATTAATTAAATAATTAATTCAGTTTTTAAACAATCGTAAGCATACATTTACACAGTTTATTTCACATTTAAAATGTGCTTAAATTACCATGTTTACATTACAGTAAAAGACTAACCCATAGTGAACCCAACTGCTTCAGTTTTACATTCAAAATGCTTTTCAGTATGACATTACTGTCGAAATGTTGCAAATTTCTGTCTTATTGAATTTGTACTGTGCCAGGTTTTGAACTTTTAACAGTTATGAATGCATTATGTAGACATGCGCTTGTGTAGTAAATAAGGTTTTGGTGGTGTGTGTCAGAAGTGAGAAAGTTTGACATGCATTTTGTGCAAAGCAATGATAAATGATTCGCAGTTGAGCCCACATAGACTGATGTCGTTCTTGCTGTGAGAAGAGTTTTGAAAAAGTAAGTAGCGGTTGTAAAAATACAAAAAAAATGATCTACTCCAATGCAGTAGGTGGCAGTATGCACCTTTAAAGTACCTCACCATAAAAAAAGATGATTGTCTGTAACTGAATTAATGCTTTGGGTTCTGCACACTTGGGTTCAGTAGACTTGCAATGGACATTTAATACATATACTATGTAAATACCATGATATTCAGTACAATATTCATGATTATATGTTAGTTTTCACTGAAATAGTGTAATATATTTTAGATATTTAGTTTACTGATTTTCAGCAGATAAGCACCAAAAAATGTTTTAAGCCATTCCGAGTTTAGATAATACCCGCCTTGAGTTGTTTTTACTCTTGAGTATTTCAGGTCTGCTGCATCTTCTTCGAAGATTTGACTTCTGATGCAGTTATGGTGAGTGGATTTTCAACTGAGTGCCAAGCAGAGCCACTGCAAAACAAGAAACATCTGTAAATGTAAACTCTACATTGAGAAGGTAGAAGAATCCTAATCCACGTTCACACTGCATCACCTGCAGGATATCCAGCTCAATTTTCCCCGTGTCCTTCTTATTCAATGTTTTAAATATTTCTGTGAAGAGAACAGATAAAATCATCATCAATGTACCTGATTAATGCATTTGTGGTTTTTTAAAACATAAATAATCTTCAGCAAAACGTACTGAAGAGCATTTCCAAGTGAATCAGGCAGCCAACGAAGGAATCGAAGTCAATGGAGTACTGCTGATTGGCGTAATGTGAGATGATCACCTGAAGAACCTCGTTGTTCAGCTGGAACCCTGTGGAGAAAAACACAACCAACCATTAATACACTAATTATGAACACTTTTAAAAGAAATAAATGACTATGTGTCCTAATTTTGTAGACTGAAAAAGAGTATTTTGAAAAAAATATGTGTGAATGGTGGTATACTGATAAAAGATGGAAAATTGTTGCGAGTGTAAACAGCAAATTTTTGTATTTACAGATTTACAGAACATTAGATACTTTTATCTTCTGAGATGGAAAATACACACACCTACATTTTTCGAAACATTTGATCAATTCTCTCTTAAAAAAAACGACTAAAATCTTGCCAATGCAACTACAACATAACTCAACTAACTTTTTCTTTATTAATCCTCTTGTTAAAAAAATCTATTCCAATGTCCAAGTGCACCATACATGAAGGAAATGTTGAACAAATCACTTGTTAAATATCTTTGCAGAAAAGACGCAGAGCTTCGCCATTGGATAGTTTCCTTTGGTCAATCAAGTGAGCCCTACACCAGTAAAATCGTTTTGGTAATTTTACAGTATTACAGTTTGAAATGGGCCATAGACTCATTACCTGCTTCTTTCACGGCATCTCTCATCTCATAGGAACTCATAGTGCCTGAGTTGTCTGTATCATGCTTCTTAAAAGCCTCCTGCAGAGAAATAATAGAAAATACACAGTGCACTCAGTATTATACACTGCTAAATAAATTGAGTAGGGTAGGGATGGACACTAGTTAAAGTGTACTGTACTAATTATTGTCTAATACAAGAAAACTTTCATTTATCCTAAATTTACACCTAGATATATATATGATACCAAATATTTCTGGATCTTTGTCCATAGTATTTGAAACTCCACAAGACCGAGTTTGCCGTTGCCATCTCTCTGGACTGAGGTCAAGGGTTATAACAGGGTAATGATGATTAAATTAGGAATTAATCTAAACTAAATAGGCTCAGGAATACTTCCAGGAACCACTGTCAGTAAACACAACCTGCTGTGCCATTTAAAGATGCCAACTGTAGATCTGTCATAAAAAAAGAAGCCATATGTAAACATGGTCCAAAAGTGTTGTCATGTCCTGTGGACCAAGGATCATTTAAAATGGACTGTTTCAAAGTGGAAAATGTTCTATGGTGAGTCCTTTCTTTGGGTTGGGTTGTAAATGTTTATGGTTAAAATTGAGTTGATTAAAAAGCGTTTTTGAATCTCAGCATTCATCCATAATCCATCTAGTATCTAGTATATCAAATGATCCAGTGAGGTAAGGATACATCTAGCAGACTGATAATGTGGCGACAGGTTTCCATACTAAATCCATCCGTCTTCACATCGGTTCCTGTGTAACATGCCATAAAACAGAATGAGTTTGAACGATAAGCACAGAATTTCTATTTCAATTAAGCACATCATTTCAATATATACAAAGACTAAAACTGTTGTCAATCAAAAAACGGGGAAAGATTGTATTCCTACGTTTCGAGATAACACTGTCTAGGACCTGCTTCAGTTCAAACACAGACACCTCTGAGTCCTGCGGAGTAAAGACAAGAACATGCGTGATAATAATTATGACCTCAAACTGAAAATGACCGGCCTTACTTTAAAGCTTACTTACATTTCCAGCAACCTGATTGAAAAACTGTTTAAAATGTGGGTCCACATCATTCTCAGAAATGTATTCCTGGGAAAAAACAAAAAACTTATTAAACAATTATTTGTGATTTTTTTACATATCCAAATTTAGATAAACATCTTTCTTATAAATAATAATACACATTTGTTTATAAATGATAAATTCACCTTTTTCACATTTGCACTGATATCCGTGTCCACGAGGCTGCAGGGTCGAGAAACATCCATCATGCATTTGGGTGCAAATACAAAAATACAAAAAGTACAGTAATGATTTATTGGTCTGAGAAACAGACGTTTTAGTGTAACGGTCCACTCTAGGCAGAACAGAACAAGTGCAACAGAATCTTCATGTGGTCTAAAACTTTACCTATATAATCACATATTATTTTTATTATTATTTTAATTTGAAATATACAAAACATTTTGGACAGACCTGGCAGCAGCCTCTTTCTCTGTGAACACACGCAGTACAAAGCTTCCGCTGCGATTTGCCTCAAAAGTGTAGGGGATAATGACGTATTCACCCGGAGGCAGTTTGAAGCGCTCGCTCACCTCTCTGTGGCCGGAGTAGCTGGAACTTGCAATGGACCGTTGATGCTGCAATACGTCAGGACCGAGATGAATGTTACTGCGACCCTTGAACTGCAACATGAACGCAAATGGATGAAATGGAGGAGCCCCCAAGTGGACATGGTGATGAAAAATACTAAATGAAAAGAAATTATCTTTAAAAGCTTTTGT
Organism: Puntigrus tetrazona; assembly: GCF_018831695.1. Classification (NCBI taxonomy): domain Eukaryota; kingdom Metazoa; phylum Chordata; class Actinopteri; order Cypriniformes; family Cyprinidae; genus Puntigrus; species Puntigrus tetrazona. Next base: position 13,639,243 of record NC_056720.1, read on the forward strand.
GTGCGCTTGCAATTCAATTGAATTCTTGCAAATTCAATTCATCTTGCATAATTTGTATGTCTCTTTAAGGGCTTCTTAGCATAAAACAACATAAATAAATAGTTATATTGGTGGTGTCATCTACTTTCATGTACAAACCATTCAGATATCATACCTCATTTGGAACCTAAAACACACACACACACACACACACACACACACACACACAATAATAAAAATATTGTTATTCAAGTGTTCAATGCCCTTATTGTTTCAGCACAAAAAAAATATCTTAAATATATCTTAAATACTAACAGTATTGCTGATTGTGTGTACCCAGTTACCTTATAGATAGAGAAACCGATGGTGTTTGGGTTTTGTCTAAAACGCCTGTTTTTACGAAAATCTTTCTGCATCAGACCCACTAGGATCGTGCAGCCGATCTCTCCATCATGAGGATCATCATCTTCTTCCTCCAGCTTGATCACAAACTGAGGGTTAGAGCAGAATGCAACTAGAGAGAAGGAAAAAAAACTGTCAGATGGTGGTTAAAGACAACCTTTAATCAAACATTGATTTCACTTACCTGTGTTCTTTATGCAGCCCCCTGCGGTGGATCCCACCTTCCAGTCACCTTCAAACTGGGTGAAGCTCCAGTGGCTTAAAGTGTCACTTGAAAGGGCATCTGGAGTCTGATTGCAAATTTCCAACTTCGAGAAATGCTGTATGTAGTCTGAATATGCCATCCTGGCAGGACAAGAAAGATTTGTCAGTATTCCTCAACATACAGTATATGTTATGAAAAAGTTCTCTTACCAGAACTCTCCATCATCAGCAGAATAAACCAGTTTAGCTCTCTCCTCCGGTTGGACGGTTGTCCACTCATTGGAACTGAAAATGACATTGGTAATGTTTTACAGACTGATGTTGAAGGAGTAAGATCTGTTTAGGGAAACTCAGGGTTTGGGGGTGTTGAAAAAAAAAGCAAAAATCTAATTGAATCATTTATTTTGACAGAATCATTTGATTTGAACGTATAAAAAAGTCATTTATCAAAACAGGGACCACCAACTGGTGGTTTTATTGCCATCATTATTTATCCATGACAGGCCTAAACCATGCAAGGTTTAACTAAATATTAACTAAATAATGCATCATCATCAATAAAACATCATCCCCCCACAATTTCTGTCACGTTTCCGTGGTTTCACGGGAGAGAAAAGGAGCGCTCAAGACTCGAAAATAAACTGAAATCGATTTAATTCCAAAAATGGCAAAAATATATACAAAAGCAAAACAAAAACCACGAAAAAGAGCTCGGGAACAAAACATAGAGTAACTTGTAACATTGAACATTGAGACGTAGTAACGTTGATGATCCGACAAGGTGAACACAAAACACAGGGCTTAAATACACAGGGATCAACTAAATTAACAAGACGCAGCTGGAGACAATCACACAATTAAACAAAGGGAAGGCAGGGCACAGATAACACGTGGCTCGAGACAAAAAACAACAACAAAAGTCCAGAGATGTAACAATTTCTTTTACAATTCGACCACTTTGGAAACTCACTCGTCACTCCAAGGGCCCGTCCACTCCACCCGTCCCCAAGGGTTCCTGATACGCACCAACTGAACCAGACGACCATTGGAATGAACCTATAGGGAAGTTGACAGCCATTAGAGGTCTTTCAGGTTTTCCTATCAAATTCTGTGTCTCTGGCGTTTACTGACCTCCTTTGCGCTGGTGACTGAGTAGGCATGAAGCTTCACCAGCTTCAGACTTGTCTTTGCTTCTGTCTCCTGCGAACTGGCCTTTTGTCATACATTTTTTTGTGATAAAAGCATTAGAAGATCAGGATTGAACATGCATAGCATGATAGCAAAACAGTATTTATTATTTTATTTTGTTATTTTATGTAACAATAGATGTTCACTTTGTTCCATAGATGTTCACTTTACATTAAAGTGCATTTTCACATGTTATTCACATTTATAAATCATTTATTTATCGTTTATTGTATTAAGGTTCACAGGTTATATCATTTTCAATAATAATGTTTCATCAAGTCATGGTTGTGCTTTTATGGTTTTTCTCCCATAATAAAAAAAAAATTAAGATGAAAACTTCATCTTGAATAAAATAGATCAGTTTCTAACCAATGCTGAGGATAGTCATTCTGAAACTTTGAGGGGAATCAAAGGTAAGGTACAGAGTAAATTCTGATAAGAAACATTTCCAGAAATGTGAAATTGAGAAGAGTGATGAGATATAAATGAGAAAACATCTTTCAGTCCTGCTATAATTTTGAGTGAAATACGTATTCATAAATATATTTGCAAAGCATTTATAGCATGTGAGTTAAAATGGTTCACTGTTTGGCAGGTATTGCATCAAAAACACCCTTATATTCATGCATTTATAACTGCTTATCAGTTATTTATAATGCATTTGTAATTTATAAATCTTTATAAACCCTTTATAATTCATTAATGTAAAGTGTTAGCCACTATTTTTTCCTAAATGGTGTGAAGAGAAAGCCAAGAGAAATGAAATGTGACTCACAACGATGTAGCAACCCATTAATGATCCAAGCGTCAGTGCTTTCTGTATGAGTTTAAACAGGTGTGGAGGAGGTTTGCTCAGGTCATAGCTCTCAGAGATGCCTCCAGTGAAATCTTCAAAACCCTCAAGGGTCAGGCCTCCAGACAGAGCTTCATATGAGCCATTTACCCTTCAAAATACAGGAGAATTCAGCATCACGGGTAAGTATGTCATGGATATGTGACATGTCGAATGAACATATTGTGCTTTTAGTGCTGTGATTTCTGGTTTGCCGCAGTGATTTTATACCAAGCATTTCAGATAACCCCATAGCTTTTGTTTTGGGACATTTTTTTTATATTATTTTCAATAATATATAATAAATAATTTTAGGTAA
>NC_056720.1:13642266-13746736 GCF_018831695.1 Puntigrus tetrazona
ATAAATACAATTCTATTTGTCCTGATGAAGTAACCACACTCTCACGGGCCAGTGATCTAAGTAACTTCCAAACGTTGATGTTCAATACGAGGAAAATGAGCTGTGATGGGAGATGAAAGATAAATAGTAAGAGATGTTTTGATGAGCCCAATTAGAGTCTACAAAATTCCCTTTAAACCCTTCAGTCAATAGAGTGCAGAACAGTTAACAACTTATCTATTCTGCAGCTGAGGCTAAGGAGTGCGAGCGAACCAGATGGAATTACCTGCGACCACCAGGACTCGGTTGTCACGTGACTCCATGCGAGGGAATCAAACGAATACACACTGGGGTCCAGTGATGTCATCTAACGATTCTGGGGACTGAGAAAGATATGAAAACAACACACTTAAATAGGAAGAGATTAATAAAAAAAATAACAAACAGCTCACGAAACATAAACAGTTCAATGCACTATCCCCTGAGTTGCATTTCCCTCAAAATTATTAAAAACTCTCTATTTTGTACAGGTGAGATGAGCAAATACATGTAATACATATTTAGTCTAGGCAGCAACGTATGTTCACACAAGCACACACAATTTTTGACACTGACAAAACAAGAGCTGTTAGTCTAAGACATAGGGGCTCGAAGTAATGGCATTTCTTTTTGAAAAAATAACTCGTATATTTCCTTTAAAAGGTTTTAAGATTAAAAAAGTAATTACTTTATTTACAATTACTGTACTAGTTGCTTGAAAAAAGTAATCTGATAACGTAACCTGTATTTACTTGTATTTCATTTGCACCAACAGTGATTATTATAGTAATAATAACATTACAATACAAATAATTGCTTATACTATATATTAATGTATATTACTAGTAGTGCCAATGATTCTAAAATTAGATTTAGCCTTTTTTTTCCAATTTTTTTTTAGGATTTAATTTTTTTAGATAAGTCTAAGCCACATCCTTACACTGTAAAGCGATCAATATTTCTAAATTATTATTTTTTTAAACTTTGTGAATGCCTTTATTCATATTGTCTTGCATTCCAGGGTCTATGTTTAATTGGATTTATACATTGTCTGGGAACTAGTTTGAGCTAGAAACACTTTGCTTTATATTACAGCATAAACATTGTAGTTTCTTGCTTTTCATAACTTTTATTAGTCACATCTGGATTTTTAATTGTTATAAATTTTGCCATTAAAAATTGACCTGTTTTTACCAAGAAGGTTGGCCGTTTCAGTTCTGATTGACCTCCAGAGGTTGCACAAAAAAATCTTTAATGTTTTTTCAAATATTTAAGCGTAGAGAATTGATACACTGATATTATACATTTAACGAAATATCCAAATAAAACAAGTGTCTCCTCGCTGTCCATCAAAAAACCTACAAATATACATCGCTCTAGGCAGAGATGCACGGTATCCCTTAAGAACCACGATGGATGAAGAGGTATTCATAAAAAAAGGAAGAAGGGGAGTAATTCCAGAGAATACAAAGTGATTGAGGGAACACTAAAAAGGTGTGGTTGTAGACAAAGAAGAATGGTGGAAAAAGACATAAAGAAAGCGAAGATGAGAAGACGTTTATGTATTAGTGTGTGCGACACTGAGAGTGAGAAGATCTGATGGAGAAAGTCACAGTCTGGAAACACTATACACACACTCACTCACATGGTTTTTATGAGTTAGATAACCGCCAATCTTTTCAGATTATGACATATTAATAAGGAGAAACGATTTGACCTGAATTGAATTCCGTGGGAAGGAAGAGAGAGGGAAAATTGGATATTGCATAGACATGTGCGTGGACCCTCAAATAACATTATCAAGATGAGAGCTGGTGAAAGAGAAAGATCTGCCACGTGAATCTCGCTATTTCATTGGCTTTTTTTTATTTTACTTGAATGCCCATGTATCTGAAGGTCCAGGGGCGCAGCGGCCATTATTCCTGCCACTTCTGAGGACATTTATACTCCTGCATTATTGTGTCCCTCCACCTGTCTTATCGGTTCATCTCCCCTAAAGATACAAGAAAGCATCTCACAGTGATAGATAGATTTGATTGGGTCGGTCGGTCAGTTGGTTGATTGATTGGTAGGTTGGCTAGTTGATTGGTTTGAGTGATTGATTGATGTGTTAGTCCAGTTGATTTATAAATGGATTGATTGATCGGTTAGTTAATTAATTGATTTGTTGGTTGATTGGTTGATCCATGGATTGATTGGTTGGTTGGTTTGAGGGATTGATTGACGGCTCTTCATCTGCTCATGCCTTGTCTTCTCTCTGTAGGGCACAGTGAGAGACAAAACTGGGAATCTTTCGAGTCGTTCGTGAATATTATTAAACCTCTTCCAGAGTGACTCTGATGAAGAGGCGGAGCTTCAAAAGCGGAAAACATACTCGAGTTCATACAGCTGCCTGCGCTGCTATCTGCTGCAGCCAGAGGAGCATCGACACAAGGTTACACACACACACACACACTCACATTCTCAGTTCATCTAAAAGCATTACCTTTTTAATCAATAACACTTAACCACCATGTACTATTTCTCAGCTAATGTGGTGCTTATTGTTTGTTCAAGGACATTTGTGTTGAGGAAGATCTCTCCATTCAGCCATCTTCACGAATCTGCTTTCCAGAATGAAGTACTTCATCCTTGTTCCCAGTTTTCTAATCAGGTTGCTCTGTTTGATGTTGCAGGCTCTCAGTGTGCCTCAAAAATGAAAGCATACAAAGAAAACTTCATTAATTGAATATTATACCATTTAATACTGTTAGAGCCCTTTAATCAGTTTATGTTTGCATTTATTCTTTCGTTCCCATCATTAGAATCTTTAATTCTGCCGTTCATCTTACACTAAGGAGGCTGTCTTTCTTACTGAAGTCTCTGCTAATATTCATACCATTTTTCCTGGCTTAGCTAACTCGGGCGAGAGGAGAGGAAGGATGCGGTAGAAAAGAGAGAAAAAAACATTCAGGAGTGAAAGACAATCTTTTTAAATGTCAACATTTTTAGTCTGACCAGCAGAATGCACATTGAAAACAAAAACACTATTTTTGTACAGTGTAATAATTATGAATTATTTATTTATTTTTTAAATTTCTTAAATCTAGAGAATGTCTGGCAGCAAGCTCCTTTTTGACCTGCATATCTATCTATCTATCTATATATATATATATATATATATATATATATATATATATATATATATATATATATATATATATATATATATATATATATATATATATACAAAACATCTGTGTGTCAAAAAAAATGCTTATATTACCATACTGGCCAAAGCTATAACAAAACAAGGCATTAATTATGTTTGTTTACATTTTGCAAATGAAAATAGACATCACTTGTAAACAATGTAAACAACCGACTGCTTCACTTCACTTTGTCAAGTTTAAAAGCATAGAGTAAATGTAACAATAAAATAACAAAACATAAATAGACATATAGAAAATGTAGCCTAAATATAAAGACATGTTAATTTAATATGTTTTAAATATAATTTGACTATATGTCATATTTAACTTTCATAATTAGATTTGCAACATGCTATTATTTTTGATTGCTGGTTTATTTTTTCAGATTGTTTTACAATTGTTTTACAACACCTATGTATTATATTATATTATAGTTTTTATTAATGTAATGTATTTTGTTTTCTAAGATATTTAAAAATATATAATATTTTAATAAATGTTAATTGTAATTTTTAAATCAAATTTAAATGTTATTAAATAATGTAATAAATTCAGTTGTTTTTTTAAACAATTTTTTTGCAGTAATTGTAAACTAATAGATTTTATTTCAGTTATTTGAATATAATATTATTAATTACTAAAATTAAGTATTAGATTAGTATTTTTATGGATAAAATTAATGTAACATTAATTATTAACAATATAATAAATAGTAATGCATCTTTTATTATTCATTAGTGCTGTCAGATGATTAATCGTGATTTATCACATCAAAATAAAAGTATTTATGCATAATAATGCATAACAATATTTTACATATAGTGTTTGTATGTTTTGAAAATATATTAAACGATTAATCACATCCAAAATAAGTTTTGTTTAAATAATATATGTATTGTACTGTGTATATTTATTGTGCATATATAAATACACACACATACATATATTTACTTAAAAAATAGGTTATATTTATATCTTTAATATATAAATGATATGAATATATAAATTTAGACATGTAAAAACATCTAAATATATATATATATATATATATATATATATATATATATATATATATATATGGTATATCATATTAATTGTTTATAATACTAAAAAATACACACATTATATATATGCTAAAACATTTATTTTGGATATGTTTAATCACTTTTATTGTTTAACAGCACTAATAAATATATTTAATTTACATATGCAAAACATTTATTCTTTTATATTTATTTATTTTATTCACTAAACCCTTATTTTAAACTAACGGTATACACACTAGTAAATTACAAACAATTCATGATGTGCTTTATTGTCAACATTCATTTGCAGTATAGAAAACAGATACGAGAAAACAAGAGATACTAATTAGCATAAAAAATGATCTCAATGCAGGATTTTTTTTTTTCCAAAGTACTTTTATTTTTCAACAAACACCACAGAGCCCCAAAACCGATGTTTGAGGCACGGCGTGTTGAACAGCGGTGGATTAATGTAATGATAAACCTCATTTGCATTATGACGAATATACATGAGGCTAATTTCGTCTAAGTCACATGAAAGTCGGCACAATATGTAAGGCGAAAATATTGCATTATGCTAATTATATTTGCACTTGCCGTGACCTCTAAACTGCTCGCAATTAGTTTCTCTCCGTTTACCCCTCAGGATGTCTTTCAAGAGAAAGATATTGCTTTGAACTACCAGGACCCTGAGGGCGATCTGAGTACGGATATTAGACGATAGAGACGTCACCCTCATGGTGCAAGAGAGCAAACAGAATGGGTCAAAGGTTAAGCGGCCAGTGAATCAGTTTCCCTGGGAGCTGCTGGTCACCCAGGCCAAAAGATCTGACCGTCTACAGCACCGACTATTGAAACGAGCCGATAGCGCAAACCGTTGCACAGAATTTCTTAGTTTACGTGGTTTTCAAATTGAGAAACTATTTATGTAGTTTTACCCAATAATATGATGAGATTTTATTGCGTTTACTCATCCTCGAATCATTTGTGGCTTTTGAAGCAGAATCGTTTGAACCAGTCTAAATGATTCATTTATGAATCAGGTTGAATTCACTAGTAATCACTGAATATTAACAGCTTAATCAACAAAAAAATTTAATGACTTTTAGATCAGTGTTATTATTAATTATTATTATTATTATTTTGATCATTGTTTTGTGTGTTTTTCTATTATTGGTTTGCTTTTTTTATGTCTGTATAAATTTTAGTTTTAGTTGTTTTAGAATTTTAATTTAATCTAAACAAAGCCTTGGTTTTTTCCTATAATTTTATTTAGTTTACTTAGCTTCCTTTAGTTAAAATAAACAAACATAATAGAATTTACCCCTGGTGACTGAAATGAAGGTTTTATTTTATCATATTATTTATAACATTTAATTTCTAACAACAACAAAACAAGGTTTTTATCATTTTTAATTTTAGCAGTGCTGTCAAATGATTAACTGCGATTAACTGCATCAAAATATAAAACCTTTTGTTGATGTGTGTGTGTGTGTGTACTGTATACATTTATTAAGCATATTAATTTATAAATGCAAACACATGCGTATATATTTGTGAGAAAAATATGCTATGTTTATATATTGTATTTCTATACATTTTATGAATAAAAGTATATTATTGTATATATGTGTGTGTGTATATATACCTAATCAATATACACAGTACACACTTATAATATGTAAACAAAAATGTTTATTTTGCATGTAATTAATTTGGTGGAGCAGCGCTACAAATTTGTTCTGTTTAGTTATAATAACCCTGTCTTAAATTCATAAGCACATGTTTATTATTGTTGAAGTTGAATTTAAGGATGTGTGATAGAGCTTTAATTTCAGGGTGATAAGTTCTTTAACACAACCAGTATTTAATAGTGGAATCTGTTGCTACAGAATATATTGTCTAAATGTCAGTGCTAATAAATGCTGATTTTCTCAGTATGAGAAGCGTTTCACTTTTCCTGTTTGGTGAAGCGTTCAACCAACTTCTTCTTTCAGTTCCTTTCGTTGCGGAAAAAAAACTCTCGTAAATCATGGTTGTGTGGTGCATCTTGACTTACGTGACACAATTACTTATGTGTAAATTATACACATTCGTTTTAAGCAAGGTTTGGTGCTGACATATATCATCACACACACACACACACACACACACACACGGTTACTCTTTAGGCATGTGTGAGTTTGATTGATCTATCTATTCTCAACCTGAATGAATCGCAGCTAATCGTTAGCCGTGTTTGCTAAAAAGCAAGTTTCACTAACACGTCACTCACGCAGAGTTAGTGATTTCAGCAAAGCTCTAGCGATATTAAACCTACTATACGCTAAATATGGCGAAACAATGTAATATGATTGTCACAATTGCCTTGTATGGTGAAATGAAGGACAACGAGGCGTGGGTTGAACTCAAAGTATCAGTCTTTAATGATCTAAAAGGGTAAATCAAAGCAGGAAGAGACACATAAGTAAACACAAACATCAACATTTAATAGACTAGACTGGAGAAAACACAGGGTTTAGTGATAGAAGAACAATAAGAATAAGAGCAGAAAAAAAAATGAATATGGGCATACAAGAGGAAAACAAGGTCAGTGACAACACAAACACAAGCCCTGACAAAATAATAATGTAAAAAGAATATAGTTCCAAACAATGCCATATTTTCTATTCTGATTGTAATACTTTTTAATAACACTATTGATACTTTTATATTCATGTTTAAAATGTAAAAAAAAAAAAAAAATAGTAATATATTATTATAGTAATTTATATTCTATTTATATTTAAACTAATACATTTTTAGGTTTACTATAATTTCATATAAAATTGTTATAAAGAATAGAAAATAAGATATTCATTATTGATGTACTTTAATAATTGTTTTAATATCTAAAACATACAAATGTCTAAAACATAAATCTAATAATTATTTATTTTTATATAGAACTTGATTAAATGTAAAAAAAACAAAAAATAAAGTAGATTATGCAAAAATAACAATTATATTTATTCATTATAATATTTAAAACATGTAAGCAGTTAAATTAGTAATTAAATATAAGACATTGTTGATGTTTAGTTTTAAATATTAAAAGCAATAAAAATAAAATGTATTATTTTTAAACAGTAATGAGCGATTTATGATGAATGTAGTAATAACAAAATATGTAGTAATTAATAATTTAGCATAATCCAAATATAAGTATTTAAAAGAAGTCAAATTATAAAATGCAATAAATTAAATATATTAGTCTAAAAAAAGTAGTTACAAAAAAATGGAATATGATATTCTAGATTTGCAATAATATAATAATTTAGGTGTTAATATATTAGTTATAATAGACAGGCATATTGAGATTTATAAAATCTTAAATGCGGTTTTAGGATTCTAATTTAGGGGAAGAGTCATATGGCTCGTTGAAATCTGCAAGCGAAGCAGTTCTGAACTTTTAAAAGTAATCAAATTTGCGGTCGGGCTGGCACGGGCACAAGTTCACAACACTTGAGGATGTCAGCGTGACCCGGCTTCATCACAACAAGACAGAACAAGCGCTTTGACCTAAGATCATCTCTCCCTCATGTTTCTGACTAGTCTCCTCCATGAGTCCGAGCGTCTCTCTCTCCTTGGCTCTCTTGTGGGCGTCAGTTGTCTCAGGATGTCCTCAGCTTGGCCCGTTGCTCCAGGTCGGGGTGTTTTACTGTGATCTGCTTGTGTTTCGGCATCGTTGGGTGTTTTATTCGTCTTCTCTTCCCAGAATCCTCTGCTCTGGAGTCTTTGGAGTGCCGTAATGACTACCGCTCTCGTGTTATCAGCTGCAGCTGGAGAGATCATCCCGTCTTCATCTCTCTCTGCTCCATGGACCCAGAGCGACCAGCGGTGAGAGAAGCGCGTGTTCATTCCGTCACTGTTATTACAGCAATAATAATAATAATAATGTAGGCATATTAGGCGCAATTGAAGAACAATAATTGTATCCTATGAGAAAGACAATAGCGATGTACTACTATAGTAGTAGAGTATAGCAATGGTATAAAGAGTGAAATAATTCATAATATATAAATCATAATTAGGTAATACTATAATCTGTTAAACAACGTCAGATAAAATATTGATATTTAGTTGCCTAACTTTGTACACTGTAATTTATGAAGTATAAATAAACACACACACACAGAGTTTATATTTTGAAAATATGTACATGTATTTGCATGTCTATGTTTATATTGATATATTTATTATTACATGTAGTTAATACAAAGAATAACATTTTAATAAAATATCTATGCATGAGGTGTATTTATATATACATAATAAATATACAGTAAACTCAGATGTAAATAAAAACTTTTATTTTGGATGCAATTAATCACAATTAATCATTTGATGGCATTAGTTTTAAGTAAAAATGTATTAATTGCATTATAATATTTAGGGAAGGAAATGTTTTACATAAAAGTCAATTTTGTCTCTATTTTTACAATAATAATAATATATTATGCAATGCTTGCGTTTTGTTTTACATTAAAGTTGATACATTTACAGCTATTTTTATTATACATTTAGCAAAATAAGACTTGCTGAAGTAATTCAATAGTGAGTAACTAAAATAATATAATATATACATTTTATTATATTACATATACTGATTAATATTTAAAACATTTATCAATGAGTACAGTATAATATACTAGAAAATTTTTATACCATTACTACAAATTTATAGTTTATTATATTAATTTAATTAGATTCATAAAAAGTAAAATAATAGTTTAGAAAGATGCTTTGAAAATCACTCTGGATCTGACACAACCTTAAAGCTGATCCGTGATCAATTCATGATACGTGATTTTCTTGCTTTATTTCAGAAGTATCGCCCTGTGTTCAGACTCCTAACCCTTCCCAGGATCCCACTGGGAAGCAGAGAGCCTATTGTCAGTATAACACATCTCTATTTGCCATCGGCTTTGATGATTTGTTCTTCTTCCATACGCCGCGCACTCTTCTGGCCTTTCCAGAGCCTTCAGATTGACAAAACCTGGTACAATTTGCACAATAGATTCATACCACAGCATTGGCAGTTTATGCTAAGTCTGCTCTCGACTTCCCTGTAGAAGATGCAGATCCAGACTGGACTTTCTACCAGCTGGACGACATACCGCCTCCCTCCCGTGTGACCTCTCACCCCTTCAGACGGCATGACCGAGAGTGCTCAGTAAGTATCAAAACCAGCACACTTTCAGTCATAGGTCAAGCTGAACCGACAACAAGAATGTCCTCGACTTCCTCATGGTCAAAAAGACGAACATGATCTTTCAAGAAAACGTGTTTTACGTATAGACTAAAAAAACATGGATAGCTTCCACTACAGAAAAGTGAATCCATAACCCAGTATGACCACTCTATCATCTTGGATATAATGTGCGCTGTATTAATTTTGAACAATTTTTTCATGAACTAAACGTAATTTTATTTGCAAAACAAACACTTGAACCTACATCGGTGTGATATAAAATGACCTAAAATGATTTAAAACGCATTTATAGATATTTTTTTAGTTCAGTTTAGATTTAGTTTATAGTTTATTTACTTATTGTCTTAAACAGAAATTCATCTTTGACACTGGCATAGAAAAAAAAAAAAAACATTTTTACAATAAGATATGGGTATGCTCACACCTAACAAAACATATCTCACGTAATACATAATTAAAATTTTGATTTAAGACAGCCATCGCCAATGGTACAAATGATCTTTTATATAGATTCTTTTATATAGAAGTCTATTATATTTAGGCAAGTGGAGCCCCCTGGTGTCCTGGAGTAATTTCGACCATTATTTGTTTCAGATTCTCTCATTTGCTTCATTAATTACTCATATTTTTCAGTCTCATTGTTAAATTGCCAAACCACAACATAATATACGTTAAAATACTTTCAATCATTGATCTATAAACGATAGTTAGAATCCTCCTATCGATGCTAACATTTGTTTCCTGATAGACCTAAACGATGTCTTGTTTTGTTGTCTATGTGGTCCACATTTTCCTGGAATGAAAGTTTGTCATCAATGCTTGTACCTAAATATTTCAAATTTTAAACTTGTTCTACCTTTTTTAGTAATTTGTTCATATGATACACCAGCTGCACCAGCCCTATTTTTGTTCCCACACTTGTTTTTTAAGAGTTTTTAACTTTCTATAAAATGAAAAAAAATGACATGAATGTTCACCCCTATCTTCACGTTATTGTATAATCAGATCTTACAAAAACCTCAAAGCTGCGCTTCTGAATAGTTGTGACATTTGAGTGATTGTGTTACGTCACATTGCTTTGTCTAGTTCAGCTGGAATCTTATCGCTTTGCATCTGGTTGCATCTGAGACTTTTGAACCGACATATTGCAAGAGTTGTTTATGCATTTTCAAGGTTAAAACATAACATAAATAGATTTTGTTGTTTTTAAGTGTCAAACCTAATTGTATGTTGTATCTTTGTAGTCGGAAATTGACCATGAAATAATCAACGACAAAAAAAGCCCTGGGAAATCGCGCCAAACCAAGCATGAAACATGTGGAAGATGGCGAGAATAAAACTGAGGTGTTTACTAATGGTCCAGAACTGATATCTCAGCGTAAGAAAAAGTCTATTATATTTAGGCAAGTGGGAGCCCCTGGTGTCCTGGAGTAATTTTGACCGTTATTTGTTTCAGATTCTCTTCCTGGTCCATATAACTTCAACTGTGTGCTCAGCGATGGGAATAATTTGAGCTGTATCTGGGATCTCAGAACAGATCTGGCCCAGTATATCAGCTACACACTGTCCTACCGAACATGCTCCACTGCACAGTGAGTGTTTGAGAGCATGTTAGATCGTGTGAACAGCGTCTTTAACTCCGACAGGTGTGATGTTTCTCTTTCAGGAACGAGTGGTGCTGTGTTGAGAAGGTGGAGGTCACAAATAAAGGAGATTCGTTGAGAATGATTGGTGTCTTCAGTATCTTTGAGCCTGGAGAGGCTGCAGGTGCAGCTCACTCCAACGCCCGGTGACCAAAGTGGTCGCTCTTATGAACACAGTTTGTACCTCTTCTAATCAAAAGTATTCCAGAAAGCGTTTTAATAAAACCTCTACAGATTCTCAGAGCTGTGTTTTTGATCTGGTCTGTGTCTGGGGTTTTTGTGGTCTAGTCCAGCCCGCATCTCCCACGAGTCTGAGCGTTGAACTGAGAGGAGAAGACTGGATTTTGAACTGGACTTTAACAAAGTACCGTACTGTACCTCTCACTACTGAACTCAAGTACTGGAGCCTACTAACTCCTGTGAGTATTAAATATGTAAGGGAGTTTTTATCTTTTAAACTTTATAATGCTGATATAAAAAGTGATGTTTTCTTTCTTTTAATATTTTATATCAATATGATGCATTTATATATATTTTTTATTTAAAACAAACTTAAAGTAATATTAAAACGAAGTCAGAATGCATTACCTAATATATATATATTATATAAAACATAATTTATATAATTAATTTTATATACTGAACGTAACATTTTTCTTAAAATATGTAAAAGTGTTTGTATTGTGTATATTTGTTATGTTAACAAAACCTTTTATTTTGGATGTGATTGATCACGTTTGACAGCACTCTTTTTTTTTTTTTTTTTTGGGATATCAACTTTTGTACATTGTCAGTTTTCTCAAAAGTGTTTTAGGAGAGTTTACTGTATCTTCCAAAAGTCCACAAGGCCAAAAGTGCCATAGCTGTACAAACACCCTCACCCACACTCTCTCACGCATGTATGTTAACTTCATCTTTGTCTGTAGGAGGATGTAAAGAGCGTCTTTCTCTCTGACGGAGAGCTGGTGTTTGCTATATCAGAGCGTTCTCTCAAGGGATCCTCTGAGTATCGTGCTCAGGTTCGCTGTAATGTGAGTACAACCAGACGTTTAGGATGGCGTTACTCTGGATATCCCTCCGATTGGAGCGACCCTATCTACTGGACTACACAAACTGGTCTGAGACGACTCCACTCCCTATAGCTATATATCTTTATTATGCGATACAAAAAAAAATCATACATTGTATAAATCAGGGGTGTTCAAACCTATTCCTGGAGGGCCACTATCCCCCAGAGTTGAGCTCCAACCCTAATTTAACACACCTCAACCAGCTAATCAAGGTCTTTAGTTTCACTACAAACTTCCAGGATGTTGGCCTTCCTGTAGCAGGGCTGGACACCCGTTGTTTAACCTTATTAATGTATTGTTTTTCTTTCAGAGCCTCTTGCACCACATCTAGTTACATTTCTACTGTACTTCCTTATTGCGACTCTCGCCTCAGCTGTCTCCATCATAGCTTTTATCATTCTGGTTGTCATTCAGCGGTAAAGTTTTACGATTACTTTGAACAATCGATTGACCCTTTGCTAAGACCTGTCCCTTAGTTACTGTTGCTATGGCCAACAAGCTATTCTCTCTCATGCCACACGTCATGTTCCCACGCAGTAAAAAAACCCACAAGTCTCAGCGTTCAAATTGTGCGTTTTTTTGAAGAAATTCAATCAATAAATACAGTTTTGTGGCTATTAACAATGTGTGTTGACAGATTGTTGACTCATTTCAAATGACATAAATTGACCATCTCTTGTTTACTACTTATAGCAGAAAATAAACATGAACGAACATCAGAAGGTATCTTATTTTAACCCTAAATATACACCATTTTTTCTCTACCAAAGTTAATGTATTCTCTCGTCTTGTTTGTTTGTCGTATAAAACGATGGTTTCGGTTTAAATGTCTGTCAATCAAGTTTCCAGCGAAGGGTCAATTTCAATGCCATAAAAAGGGAATTCAAAATGCAACACTACAGGAAACATACATTTGTTTTTTTTTCTTTTTAGAAGAGTGAGAGAATGGGACATGTCTCTTCCCTCTCCTGTCCACAGCAAAGTTTCAGAGGTGTCACAGGTAGGTTGAGCTGGCAACTTGAACCTCATCACATCACTATGGCCTTGTATAGATCTGGCATAATGAATTAGATATAGCAACATACAAGCCGATTAAATTAACGATTTGCTTTTTTTTAAAGCCAAACATCACCAACAATTTTTAAACCCTTGTTTTTTGTCCAAAACATGATTGACAGGGTCTTTGACTTAAGATTTAAACTGCAAATGCATTATGGTTAATTTTAGTGACTACCTCTGAATGCAGTCTAATTGATCTGACAATATTTTTGGTGGACACTTTTTGGTATTTATCAATTTCAATCATTAGGTCTAGATATAAATGAGGCCTGTAATCTTTTAAACCTAGTGCACAATTATAAGCTGACTGTGTGAACATCCTGCTTACCGATAGCATCCCCAGATGGACCGCTTCCCCTGCTGTACCGAATTGAAGGACCCTGATATCAGCAATGCTCAGATTGTAGATGTCCGTCTGCAGCTGTCCTCATTGTAAGTAAATTGTAGACTCTATTCCTGGAATGCTTTGGAATTTCTGGAATGGGAAGTAATAAAATTCTTTATGAAGGGATAAACAGAGAAGTTTGGGAGAGAACTGTGATAGCCAGTGATCTGTTTTTCTACACAGCAATTCAAAAAGTAACATAAGCGCTGATGCCAACAACCAGCCCAGAGAAACTGAGGGAAATCGAGTGATTTTGCATGTTGATGATCCATGCCTTGTGTCCTTGTGTTCCTCTGAGAATGCAATGGAAAGAAATGGTCCATTTCAGCCTCGTGCCACCAACTTCCATGACCCAGTTCTCCCATGTTCAGAGGGATACATGCAGAATCCTGTCGCCACTACCCAGAATGCAATGCAAAAGGCTTGTTGTCTGAATGTAGAAATAGGTGATGGGTACATGAATTGCCCTAAGCCTGATTTGATCTCACCTAAACAAAGGACAAATCCTCATTCAATCCACTGAGAAGATCTAAATGCAGATGTTAGGAAGACTGCGAGTGGTGTATGCATGTATGTGTGTGTATATATATATACATAACCCATGAGAAAGAATACAAACATGTACAAAGGTATCAAATAATAAAGAAAATCACAGAAACTCATGACTGCTGTTTCTACAGTGACCACCAGAGTGTAGTAAGGTACTGCATAATTTACTGTAGTTTGATACTTTGGGTAATGCCAGGGCTGTGCAAGCCTGCTCCTGGAGATCCAGCATCTCTTGTTCAGCTCTAAGCCCCGTTAAACATGAAACATGAACAACATGAAATCATGAAATTAGCATGAACAACATGAAATCTCCAGGCAAGAGCGTTGGGGCACGTTGGAGCTAAAATCATTGGTTTTTCAAGGAGCAGGATTGGAAACTCAATAATCCGTTGCTTTATAAGCGTACATGCATATTATTGTTTAACTCAATAAAATGTAGTTGTCTGCCAAATATATTGCTTTCATTTTGGATAGCATGTCTTGTGTAACTACTAAATATTTCATTTTCAAAATAAAAAAGCAATATTAAATGAAAAGCATAAAATGTCTCCCGTTTCTCAGATTTTTTTTTCCTCTGAGCGAACTACCTGGTGTGATCTTACTAGAGCAGTGGTTTTCAAGCTTTTTTGACTACAAGTTTAAGGAACCACTGCTCTAGAATTTCAGAAGAGATATCTAAAATGTCTCAAAACTGTCATCAGATTTGCTATTAAAAATTCTCAGAAAAAATGTTGATGCCTTCAGCCCGGTGCTTGGTTTTTTTTTTTTTACTTTAGCTCATCTGATTTAGTATTGCACTAGCAATGCCAAGGTCATTAGTATGGTTCTTGGTGATGACACGCTGATATATTGTTTTAAGATTCTTTGGAGAGAACTGTCTCTCAAATACAAATCATTAGGGTTTGTGTTACCTTGGCTCCTTTGATTTCAAAACATCTCACTCTACCTCTCTGAAGTTCTGACCCCTTGGCTGTTCTTTCATTGTGTGTTTTCTGAATGACTGTAGACGTGTGCAGTGAACAGCTGTTTGACTCTTAAGAATGAGTAATTACCATTGACTCTCTTATTTAGAGACGTTCTGTGCATGCGCATGTGTTTCTTCAGGCAGTGAAGGTCTGCTTGTCAAAGGAAACAGCTGTCATTTGAACAACGGTGCAACTGCATGAAAATAAAAAGGTAGAGATAAGGCAGTATGGAGATATACTCTGTCACGCTCTGTAAAAAATCCCAACAGAACAGAGATTCACTTTCAAAACTAGGTTGATTTCAGTCAAAATAACCTTTTAAATGTGATGTTTGTGTTTCTTCTAATCTGATGGATGGATATCTCACCTGTATCTTCCACACCTGGCTGTGGGCTGCAGGCCAAAAAACACATAGGCACTTCTATTCCAAAAGAACAGAAGTTATATGCAAATTCTCAAAGTCAAGTCAAGTCAAGTGGCTTTTTATTGTCATTTCAACTACATATAGCTATGCAGTACATAGTGAAATGAGACAACGTTTCTCAGGACCTGGTGCTGCATGGTCACACTTACAACATAATACACAATACAAAAAGAACTCACATACTGAGCTAAGACATACTGTGTCTTAGCCACATGAAGTGCAACGTGCGCAGACTAGTGCAAACAGCAGGGAAGTAGAGTGCAAACCCAGTGTGCAAACTAGTGCAAACAGTGCAAAGACAAAAAACCCGACCATTGCTTCCCGGTTTTGTAAAAAAAGTGTGTCTATATTCTACACAATGGGTAGGATTATGGTTGTCATATGCACATCAAACAAATTTAGTATGATATGCATGTGAAAACTGTGTTTATCATATGCATGTTAAAGTCAATTTCTGTGTAGCAATACCACAATTTTTTTATTTCGTGTACTATTTATACACATTTTCATGAGAAGCTGCTCTAAAATTCCCATTTTAAAAGTTTATAAACTATAACTTCATATATAACTACATGCTGAAGTTCAAATCCTTCTTGCTCTTACACATCTGGCTTGTTCTGAAACAGCTGTGTTTTGCCACACGGCCTCTTCAGGATTTATAGCCCACCTCTCCACACCTTCACCCATCCCTCGTTCCTCTCCTCCATCAGGTGCATTCTCTTCCCGACCAACTTCCTACAGTTACACTTTTACCTTTTCATGCCATTCTTCTTCTTTAATCTTTGTTTCTCAATCTCACAAAGTCTCGACCCTCATCGCACCTTCCTTTAATTCCCACCGTCCCCCTATATGCCTCTCATGACCTGTTTTAGATCTGACACTCACAGCTGCTTCTTGAACTCTAATGCCACCATCATCCCATCTGTTTTGCCCTCTCCCATCTTTCCTTTTTCCCATTTCATTCACACCTACCCCTTTCACCTCGTTTTCATCAACCACCATCAATTTCTCAGTTTTTTGGCCCTTAAAGCTTGCTACAGTGATACAGTATATCAGGAAAAACTGGATTTTGTGAAAAACCTTGCACCAAGTTGGCAAGTTGGAATTAAACTCTGCAGGAGACTACTCCTCCAGGACAGAGTTTGGAGACCACTCATTTAGAACTTGATGTGGTTATTAGGTAATAACTTTCTTTGGTTTTTGAATTAGAGGCATTTTGATATCTTTAAATCGCAGACTTCCTTGTTTCATACTTTGTTCCTTGTTCCAAAAACATAAATCATATATGATCAAATATCACAAGTACTGAAATAACTGAATTTTGGATTTTAGCATAATGTAGCACCATATGGAGCAGAAAAGTTCTCCTAATTGATGAATGTGTGATTGTAAATGACGTAAACATTGAAGATACCTCTCTACGCCTCTCTTAATCTGTTCTTAATCACAGCTGCCTCTTAAACTCAACTACCACCATCATCCAATCAGTTTCAGAGCACCTTCACCTATCGAAGTCTCAAAGGTATAGTGCATATTTTAGAACTTGTTATGAAAATTGAGTTATGACTTTCTGGTGAAAAAGACATATTGTAAGCCACGTCTTGATGGTCTACTTGGAGCTGTTCCAAGCCCTTGGACATGGAATTATATAAAGTTAAATGTACGTTTGGGAAGTGCCTAATCATTCAGTCAATGTCCTGTCAATAACCATTATGAGTCTACACAAGCAGCACTCATTGCACCGTCCCAACGAAAATTCTTCCTCCACTTCCCCATCTCCTTCACTATGTAGCATCACAAAGGGGTGGTTGAACTGTGAGCCTAAGCTGAGCCTTGGGTTCAACCTCCATTGAGGACAGCAAGCCAAATTTGTTAACCATTATCCATTAAGGACTAGATGGCCAGATGAACTTGTGAAAGTATTTTAAGCCATGTCGTAATTACCTCTGAAACTCCAGAATGACAGCATGATGTGATGTTTCTCAGAGCACTTCCAAGTCATTGGACTCTGAATTATTTGTTTCTATGGCAACACTAACAATGTCAAAGTGTTCACATGCTTGGAGAACTCAATAATTACAATTTGTAAGCTGGAATGTTCTGAGAGCTACGACTTGGACCATGTGATCGCTGAACCACTTGACTGATACCAGATTTATTTAGACATTAACTCGCGAGTAGATCGTCATATGTTGTCACTGGTATTACGGTAATTACAAGTTGGCGTGGACGCAGTTATAAATGAACCTTATTTTGAAAATTGTTACAAAAGTGTAGCACATGGCCTTTTAAACTCTTCTAAATAATTTTTTCTCAACTCTCACCTTCCATCCCTTCTTCTCCTTCTTCCTTTTTGGCTTGAGCTGACCATCAGAAGAAAGAATAAAAGATGGGATCCGCTTTAATGATCTATCTTTCTGATGTGTGACTCTTTCTCTCTCTGCAGGACTGCCTATTCACAAGCAAGATGTGCAAGAGTCATTTCGAAGAAAGATTAAAGAGAATAGAGCCACTTTCTTCTCACTCTCTGTTGTACGTATTTGTTTGTAGGAGGAGAGGTCCCTTCATGAACTGTGCTGAGACCTGTCATAGGCCTCGAAAGCAACTGAATTTTGGCTGATTTCCAAACGCAAGCATGTAGTGACAGTCAGATAATCTTCTGATGTACGTGATGGGCCTCCCTTCAACTCATTTTGCATTCCTCTCGCTGTTTTCTGAAAGCCTGCTTTTGTTTTAGTGATGATTGGTTGACATTGGAGTGGGAATTTAACAACTTGCACTGTAACACCTAGGTGGTTGCCAGGGTGTTATGCAGTTGCTAAGATGTCCTAAGTTTTTTTAATACTTTGAGATGCAGTTACAAAGGTGTTCTGAATGTGCTTTTAACACATTGCTCTCTGGTCACTAGGTATTGAAAGTAGTTTATATGGAATGAATACATTTAAATTGCCTATTGCTATGCAAGTGATTGTACAGTTGCCAGTTAGTTACCAGAGTTGTTTTGTCTGTTATTTGCACAACATTTTGCATTTCCTAGTGGCCAGGGTATTACTAATTTGATATAATTTGTCATTTGTCAAGTTGAGTGGTTGGTGGTTTTTAGTATGTTGCTATTTAGTTGCATGGTTGTAGCCTAGGTGTTGGCATAACTAAGGTGTTTTTAATGTTACAATACAGTTGGAAAAGCATTCTGAGTGTTCCTTTGCACACTGCTCTGTGGTTGCTAGGGTATTATGGTTCGTTGCCAAACTCTCATTATGTGGTAGCTAATATGTTCTGATGTATTTTTAGCACGTTACTATGCAGTTGCTAGGTTGTTCTGGATAGTTGGCAGGGTATTGCTATATGTTGTTCTAGATGTTATAGCATGTGGCAGTTACAAGAGGGTTCTGGATTATTGCCAAGTTGATATGTTAATATTATTGTATTTGGTTGTGAGGGTGTCATTATGTGGTTGCTAAGGTGTTCTGGGTTGTTTAAATACACTACTATAAAGTTGCTAAGCATTAGCATGTTAGCATTCCTGGATTGACCTTTAAACTGAAAGGCTGGATTTATGAAACTGCAACAGTTGTTTTTTTTCTGTTATTCTGGTTAATGGTTTTGTTGTCTTTGATGTTGTTGTGCTGGTTGTAGCTAAATTTGAGGTCGGACTATCCTTGTAGCCTCTAGCTGTGCTCGGTGCTAAAGTTAGGGTATGCATGCAGTATTCATGAATGCTCGTTTTCCATCATGGTGATGGACTACAGCTCTTTATATAGCTGCAGAACGACTGATGAGGGTTGTCTGGTGCTCCAAGACCTCCTCACTGTGAGTGTGTTCATGTGATTCATCATGTAAATGGGTCCATTTAGAAAGACACAATTAGCCATGAGACTAATGACTTAATGATACCTCTCACTAGTGTTATCTTGATGTAAGGCATTATGTGCTGTCCAAAAAGCCTATACAAAAAATGTGCGGTTTCAGTGGTAGGGTTTTTGAGTGGTTACCTGGGTGTTGCTATGTGGTTGCTAGGGTGGTCTGGGTGGTTGCTAGGATGTTGTTATGTGGTTGCTAAGGTATTTAAAGTATTTGTAGCACATTGCTATGCAGCTGCTGTGGTGTTAAATGTGTTTTTAGGATGTAATGCAGTCAATGTTTTTAGCATTTTGCTATGCAGTAGGGTCTACTGAGTGGTTTTATGCATATTGCTCTGTTGTTGTTGTTAGAGTGCTGTTAATGGTTGTCAGGGTGTTATGTGTTTGTTTTACATTCTCTGGTGTTTTTTTTTTTTCTTTTAGCATTTTGCAGTGCTGCTGATAGCGTGTTCTAGGTGGTTCCTAAGGTATTGTATGTGTTTGTAGCACATTACTATGCGGTTGTAGCTATTGCTATGCTAAGAAGTTTTGAGTGGTACTAAACAGTTGTTAGGGTGTTCTGGACACACAATTTGAAGTAGCATTTATGATTTTAGCCCAAATCATGTAGAATAAGCTATACTGACGTTTAATAAGCTGGGCTTGTTCAAATCTCTAACACAACATATGAAACAATATTATTACATATTGCAAATAATGCAATCCAGTACACTAAAAAAGGTTTTTAAATGGTTATTAACATATAAGGAATTCAAAGTTGTCCTGATTTGAGTGTCCTTTGCAATATTTCTGATAAATTACTATAAGTCACAGAAAGAAAAGGTGAAATTAATGAGGAGGGAACAGATGCTTCACTGGAGGCTTTCTAAGAAAATAACATCACTCACAGTACTCAGAAGAGAGAGACAGAGATAGAGAGATCAGAGGCTTATGCAAGTCCACAGAGATTTGCTCTCTATTAAAATGAGCAGAAATGCATGCATGAGTGTGTGTGTGTGTGTGTGTGTGTGTGTGTGTGTGTGCGTGTGTGTTTGTGTGGCAAGACAGACTCGGGTCAACATCATTAAAAGATTTAAATGTGACATCATTCGTTCATTATGCCGATGAACTGAGCATATTAACAGAGAGACCTTGAGAGGATTATTATAATAAGAATTGTATGCTAATACTATGTTAATTATATGCAAATTAAAGTCTTAGGTTGACATATTATTGGTTAAAATAATTAAATATAAGCACATTTGAGATGGTAATATTTGTGTGTTTTATATTACTGATAAAATGAAATATTATAAAATGTTCATATAATTTGATATAGTATTTTTAAAGTAGAGGACCTAAATCAAATTATTTACATAATATATTGTTATAGATAATAAAGGCAGATCATAGCTAATATTAAATTATAAGAATTATAAGATTTTTATGTTTTTAAAGAGGTCTGCTCAAGAAGTCTACATTTATTTGATCAATCAATCAATCAATCATTTTTATTTATATAGCGCTTTTAACAACACAGGTTGCATCAAAGCACTACAGTATAATGTAGAAGAGTACAATGACAGGGATGTATAATGACGAGAGTGACCAATTTCTTATTAAATGCAGAGACGGTCTCTGTAATCAATTCAACGTTAAATCACTAGAAGTTAAGTGTCCCCAACCAAGCAAGCCAGAGGCGACAGCGACAAGGAAACAAAACCCCATGCATACAGAATGGAGAAAAAAAACCTTGGGAGAAACCAGACTCAGTTGGGGTCAGTTCTCCTCTGACCGGACGCCCAGCACTTAACTTCCAGTTCAATTTTAAACACAGCTGTGTCAGATAGTGTAAATGACTTAGTGTGCGCGCGTGTGTGTGTGTGTGCATCAGGATCTGGTGATCTGTCCACGGGCGCATCTAGGTTTTCTGGTCTCTGATGAACATAATCTCTGTGTGCTGATCCACCATCTAGTCTGGATACAAACTGTAAAACAGATTGAGAAAAGAGACAGGACTAATATTAGCGTAGATGCCATTGTTTTTTTTACGATGTCACAAGTACATCGTATTTTAGGAGTAGTGTTCCCGGTTCCTGCAAATCTAAGTAATGCAGCCTAAAAATCCTTTAACGGATTTGAATAATAAAAAGTGTGTTGGTGTGTTATGTGTAGGCTAAGTTAAAAAGATGTGTCTTTAATCTAGATTTAAACTGGCAGAGTGTGTCTGCTTCCCGAACAGAGTTAGGAGATTGTTCCAGAGTTTAGGTGCTAGATAGGAAAGGATCTGCCGCCGCAGTTGATTTTGATATTCTAGGTATTATCAAATGGACAGAGTTTTGAGAACACAGCGGACGTGCAGGACTATAATGTGATAAGAGCTCGCTCAAGTATTGAGGAGCTAAACCATTCAGGGCTTTATAGGTAATTAATAAGATTTTAAAATCTATCCGATGTTTGATAGGAGCCAGTGCAGTGTTGACAGAACCGGGCTAATATGATCATACTTCCTAGTTCTAGTAAGGACTCTGGCTGCTGCGTTTTGGACTAGCTGAAGTTTGTTTATGAAGCGTGCAGAACAACCACCCAATAAAGCATTACAATAATCTAACCTCGAGGTTGAAAGCATAGGTCGTAATTTAGATATATTTTTAAGATGGAAAAACACAGTTTTACAGATCCTAGAAACATGATTTTCGAAGGAAAGATTGCTGTCAAACAGCACACCTAGGTTCCTAACTGATGATGAAGAATTAACAGAGCAGCCATCAAGTGATAAACTGTGTTCTAGATTATTATATGTGGGGTTTTTAGGTCCAATTATTAGCACCTCTGTTTTTTCAGAATTTAGCATTAGGAAGTTACTCATCATCCAGTTTTTTATATCGACTATGCATTCTGTTAGATTCTCAATTTAGTGTGTATCATCAGGCTGCGCTGAAATATAGAGCTGAGTATCATCAGCATAGCAGTGAAAGCTCACACCATGACTCCTGATAATATCTCCCAGAGGTAACATGTACAGGTTGAAAAGTAACGGTCCTAGCACTGAGCCTTGAGGAACTCCATATTTCACTTTTGAGCGATATGATACCTCCTCATTTAATGCTACAAACTGATAGCGGTCAGATAGATATGATTTAAACCATGCTAAGGCGCTTCCTTTGATGCCAACATAGTTTTCTAGTCTATCCAAGAGAATGTTGTAATCGATAGTATCGAATGCTGCGCTAAGATCTAATAGCACTAATAACGAGATAAAACCAGGCCATTAGTAACTCTAATGAGAGCAGTCTCAGTACTATGGTACGGTCTAACACCTGATTGGAAATCCTCACAGACACTATTTTTTTCTAAAAAGGAATACAGTTGCGAGGATACTACCTTTTCTAGTATCTTTAACAGAAAAGGGAGATTATAGATTGGTCTGTAATTTACTAAGTCTTTGGGATCAAGATGTGGTTTCTTAATAAGAGGCTTAACTACAGCCAGTTTGAAGGTTTTGGGAACATATCCTAATGACAATGATGAATTTGACCCAATATACAGCAAATAATATACATGTAACATCTAGCCAGTAGAGGGAGCCCTCACCTGAATACTAGCTAGGTTCTGCTACTTATCCCTTCATTTCCTGTTAGAGGGCTTTATAACCGGAAGCCCTCTATAGACTCTTCACAAAGTATTGCCAGTTCATCTGCCCTACCAAGCATTCTGCTAGCCGGTGGTTGGAAGTGGTTGGAATGATGTTGTGTTAAAAGCTGTTTTTTTCTGAAGTCTGAAACCTGAACTACAGACTGAACTGGCAAAGATTAACCCAGACAGGCAAGCTCCACCCGTGTGCCTTTTTCTCCCGCAAACTCACTTCTGCAGAGAAAAACAATGATGTCGGTAACAAGGAGCTCCTATCAGTGAAAGCAGCTATCAAAGAGTGGCGACACTGGTTAGAGGGGGCCATCCATCCATTTCAAGTGATCACTGACCATAAAAACCTAAAGTATATCAAGAGTGCCAAGCATCTAAACCCTTGCCAGGCTCGCTAGTCACTATTCTAGTCACAAGATTCCAGTTCACTGTCATAAATCGACCAGGAAGCAAGAATATCAAGGCTGTCACTCTCTCCCGACGTTATGATAGCCATGTTGAGGACACAAACCCTAAACCAATTCTTCTACCATCTGTTATTTTAGCTCCAGTATCATGGGATATCATGGAGGAGTTGCAGAGAGCCCAACAACAGGAAGCACCACCAGACCAATGCCCCCCAAACAAGCAATATGTCCCATCCACACTACAGCAACAAATCATGCAGTGGGTTCATACATCTCTTAATTCCAGACACCCAGGTAGCTCACAAAGCAAGAGTTTAATTCAGAACACATTCTGGTGGTCTGAAACTACTCAAGAAATCACCATGTCAAGTCTTTTCAAATTTGTGCTCCATCAAAACCACATCCAAAGAATTACCATCAGGTCTTCTCAAGCCGTTACCCAGTCCCCAGCGACCAAGGTCCCATCTATCCATTGATTTTGTTACCGATCTTTCCCCATCCAACAACTTCACCACTATACTAGTCATTATTAATCTTTTCTCCAAGTCCTTCCGTCTTATCCCTCTAAAAGGACTTTCTACCACCATGGAAACAGCCCAAGCCCTCTTCCATCAAGTATTCAGATTCTACAGCTTGCCAGAAGATATTGTAACCAAGGAACTCAATTCACCTTCACATCAAGTAAGGAGAGCCTTTTGCAAGCACTTTGACATAAATGTCAGCCTCACGTCAGGTTACAACCCTCAGGCAAATGGTCAGTTAGAACGTTTGAATCAGAAAATTGGGAGATATCTTAGGACATATTGCAGCCGTGAACAACACTGCTGGTTAGAGTTCCTGCCCTGGGCCGAATACTCCCAAAACTCCCAACCTTCATCAGTCCCAGCAGTGGATGATTGGATCAGACGTAGTGAGAGAATGTGGGACAGTGCTTATGTGAGTCTCCAACAGGCTGTGAGAAACCAGGAAATCCAAGCCAACAGAAAACGTCACCCACGCCTCCTACGAACCAGGACAACAGGTCTGGCTCTTAAAACGGGACATCAAGTTGCAGCTGCCCAGCAGGAAGCTCAGCCCTAGGTATTTCGGTCCTTTCAAAATTCTTCAAAGAATTAACGAAGTGACATACAAGCTTGAGCTTCCTGCTAACTACCGTATCTCTCAATCCTTCCATGTCTCCCTCCTCAAACCGGTCCACATGGATGCTGACCCCGGCCATGAGAGTCCAGAACCACTTCCACCGCTGGATTTTGATGAAGCCCCAGCATATAAGGTGAATGAGTTGCTGGACTCAAGGCACAGAGGGGGTCAGCTCCAGTACTTGGTGGATTGGGAGGGCTACGGTCCTGAGGAGAGATTGTGGGTAGCCGCACGAGACATCTTGGATCCATTATTCATCAAAGAGTCCCACAGAGCCAGACCTAACCGACCAGCTCCACGAGGACGTTCCACGTAGAGCTCCAGGAATCCTCCTAGAGGGGGAGGTTCTGTAACATCTAGCCAGTAGAGGGAGCCCTCACCTGAATACTAGCTAGGTTCACTCCCTCTCCTTATTCTCCCTTCATTTCCTGTTTGAGGACTTTATAAATGAAAGCGCTCCATAAACTCTTTGCGAAATATTGCCAGTTCATCTGCCTTACCAAGCATTCTACTCATCGCCATTGTTTTCCTGCCACATGTATGATTTCTGCCTGTTTCTTCATTTACCGATTCCAGTGCCGGCCCTTCTGCTCTGTTTGCCTGATTGGACTCATGACCTGGTATAGACCCATTGCCTGTTTCTATCGTCTTTTGGATTATCCCTGAACTTGTTCGCCTCTCTGACTGCCTTTGTGTTGCAGACTCTCTGCCTGCCTCATCGTTTGTATTTGCTGCCCTAGTGTTTAATAAACATACGCACATAGATTCTACTCCCGCCTCTGCCTCCTCCTTACAATACAGCAGTAATATTGTGAAATACTTTTTATATTTAAAATATCTAACTAACTTTCTAACTGAATATATTTTTAGATGTAATGTATTCCTGTGATTATTAATTCAGTCTTCATTGTCACATAATTCTTGAGAAATCATTCTACAATTATAGGTTTTTAGAGGTTAAGGTAAAGGTTTGCTGCTTAAGCAATAATATATATATATATATATATATATATATATATATATATATATATATATATATATATATATAATGTATGTATATATTACAAGTGAGCACGTGTTTATCAGGATTATGATAAAGACATTTAAAATGTTACAAAAAGATTTATATTTCATATGAATGCTGTTCTTCTGAACGTTCCGTTCTTCATAGAAAACTGAAAATAACTACTCAGCTGTTTTAGACATAATAATAATAATCATGTAATTAAAAAAGGCTTCTTGAAAAGCAAATCAGCATATTATAATGATTTCAAAAGGATCATGTTATATTGAAGAATGGAGTATAGATGCTGTAAATAAATGCAGGCTTGGTGAGCAGAAGATATTTTTAATATAAAAGTAATAACATAAAAACATTTTTTTATAGATTCTACACTATTCTACACTACACAAGTAGACAACATATTTGCTATTTTTTGCAAAACAATCCATTAGTTAACATTTTTAAATAAACATAAAGACAAAAATCTCATTCTTTAAAATGTAATATATTCGATAGATAGATAGATAGATAGATAGATAGATAGATAGATAGATAGATAGATAGATAGATAGATAGATAGATAGATAGATAGATTTTCAATTGATCGACTGTTAGAGATTCCATCTTTTTTTAAATTCTCAATTGTTAAGCAACCAAGACTTTATGAGCAGTGACTAAAGATTTCTGCAGTGTTGATTTGGAGCCCAGACATGAAGACATGATCACATTGTAATGGCATCACGTTGTGTAAGAGACAACAAGACGGTGGAAACAACAACAGCAAAGGTGAAATTAAAAGCGCTTGGAGGAGAGTTACGCAAGAACACAGGTGCTACTGTTCAACACCCGTATCTAACACACACACACACACACACACACTCCTGGCCTGTCTGCATCTCATATTTACACCAACTTAAGAAAAACAGGAACATTGTGCTCATGAAAATATCTGCTTCCCTTTTCTCCATCCCCTTCAGCACAAGACAAAGACATTTTTCATGAGTGAGCATGAAGGATGTGTACTCAGACGTTTGGGGAACACGACCATGAAAAACAAATTATAGGTGACCTCATTTGTGACTCCGAGGGTCACGGTGCTGTAACCCGCCATAAAACTTGTTTGCGGTGTGTTTTTAAATGCATGTATGTGTATCTGTGTGTGTGTGTGTGTGTGCATGTGTGTGTGTACACAGATATTTGTGACTGGGTCCCGTGTTTTCCGTTTCTTGGACAGGAAATGGTACCTAGCGACAAGATGAAAACACAGGAAGTGCAAGCTGCGTTCCTCACATTCCAGCATTGTCTTTGTGTGCGGGAACTCACACACACAAATACACTCTAACTACAAAACAAAAGCAGACACACAGTACTTGTTGATGATTAACATCACATAAATGCTATATCAGTTTAAGTTTAAATATATAAATTACAAAACGATCCATTAGCTAATTTAACATATTGATAATCTGTAGTTGCATTTTTGAATAAGCATAAAGACAAAATCTATATATCTTAAATAATTTATATGAATGTAAATATATACATGTAAATGTTTTTAAAATATGTGTATGTGTTTATATATACATAATAAATATACATTGCACACACACGTGTGAATTTTTCCGTCATTTGACAGCACTAGTTATGGTATATTTTACAGGTAAAGGTGATGAATTTTAGCCAATTAATTTTATTGGTAAAAAAATGTAATTTAAAAAAAATAGAAACTATATTGTACACAATATACAAAATTAACATTAATTAAAATTTGAATGTGTTGATTTGACAAACATAAGCATTCTGTTATATATGTTAAAACCTATAACTATCAAATTAATTGTGATTTTACAGTGTAGCTTTTTGTCAGACAAATCCATTACAGGCTAAAAAAGAGCGTGTGTGCAAAAACACGTCCGATATTCTCTGTGTGACATCTTCCCTCGTATAGTGTGTTGTTTGTGTATATATGGCAGTGATCGCTCTGCTGTAATAAATGTGCCATGGAGCAGACACTTCATTAGTAAGCTGTACAGAGCTGAGTCACTGTGACCTGATGAAGTACTCACATAATCAGCTTCTGAGGTGGCTATGGCGCAGCGCACGTACACACACACACAAACCAGAAATATCCCAACATGATCAAATAGGAACAAGGGGAAATGGCGAGACAGGGCCTAGTAACCGAAAGAGACGACAGGAGAGTGAATGAAAGGCTAAAGCGGCTGCTAACAGGAAGTAGCGTTGACAGCTCAGGATTAAACAGAGTTATGCTGAGGGGTTTTGGGAGACAAAACGAAAACCGTGAGACATAGAAAGCCAGGGAGTGTGAGAGAAGGCCGGAGGTCAAGGATCCAATTAACACCAGGCTCTCCGCGCTGAGACGGGTTAAAATATCTCAAACCATCAGCGCATTTTAACACCAGACAACTCTATGGCAACCGCAATCTAAATAAAACAACAGCCCAGGACCTGAGGACAACACCACGTTTCACAATTCACATTTGAAAGACTTTCACAGATACCCACAGCTTTTATTTGGAGACGTTCGCTTTTTTGCGCGCTCAGAGCATTTGTTCGCTGCGTGATAGGGCTTCTCCGTTTCTAGATGAAGTTTTGATGGCGGGATGAAAGGATGAGTGGAAGCAGCTGATTCTTGTAACTTCTCCAAACATTGAAATAAGGAAATAGGTGGCTTTCTTACTTTCGATTAAACAAGCACATTTTATTTTATCTCAAGAACCCCACAAAATGATTGCATTTTCCAGATTGGACGAAAGAAGTGAAACAAGAGAAGGAGCTGTATTTTGACATTTTCTGAGGAAAATGTAATTGGCGATGCTAGGATTTTCTAAATGGTTGACAAGTTCATTTTTATGCCATCGTTAGGGCTTTTCTAGGCAGTTGATACTGTCTTAAATCGAATGGGCCACGTTTAAGTCTCTGTGGTGGTCTCTATATATGACTCAAGTCCTGCTTCAAAATATATATATTTTAAAAACTATAATCTGTGCTTAGATAGCTTGAGAAAAACTAATACAATGTCATTCATATACAGTCAATATAATAGTCAAATGTAATATGATATGGTGTGATATGTAACAAACCACCGACTTTTGTTAAAACTTCATCAATGATCTTATACAGTTATACACAGTTATATGCAGTTATGATCATGTTGCTAAGTATAGCAAGCATTCAGTTCCCAGTACCCTGACTGGATATTTTCAGAAATTTTGAAACTTTTCTGAAATTAAACCAAATATGCTATTAGGAGGTCTAGAACATGAAATATGCAAAAAAATAAAAATTCAACTTTTAATGTCAATTAGAGAAAAATTACAGCTGGTGTATGACAGTTAGCAAAAGTACAGATTGGTTTAAAATTGGTAAATCTTGACCCCATTTACTGCCATTATAAAGTTTGCAAGAGCTAGGACATTTTTACAAACACCTTGAGGGTGAGTAAATCATGGCGTCATTTTAATCCCTAGGCATGTTGAAGTTTTTACAGTATAGTTTGGATCACTAGTTCTGACTGACTGTGTGGTATTGCACGATTGGCTTTTTGTTTTAAAGAGTGAACGAAAAGGAAAATGCTGAGTTTTAAAAAAATTCATTCAGCATTTTTCATGACGGAGGGTGTGAATGATTGTGACATCCAGTAAAAATACGTGTGTGAAAGAGGAAAATACCGTCCCTACCCAAACACGCACACACAGTTCAAGACTGCTTTTAAAGACAAGAAATTTGTGAAGAAATATCAGCGGGTGTTAAAGATAGAAAAGTGAGATAAGTTGTAGTTAGCAGGTGCGAAAACAATGTATATATGTACATTCATGTTAAGCATGTATGCAGTTTAACAGTAGCTATACTTGTGAAGGACAATTTTTATAAAAAGCCTCCTCACGAATATAGTGAAACTTGTTGTATACTGATATAAGGACATATTCTAGGATAATTCTAACCATTTGAAAGACACATTAATTAGCCAAATCAAAATGACCTTTTGCTTGTTTTATAAATTTTGCTTTTAAGCATTAATAGAGCACTGCAGAATCTTTACAGGTGATTCCAGATGTCATCAAAAACCCAATAAGGTTTTTCCACTGGCTTTGGTTTATTGCAGAATATAAACTAAAACATACCTAAAAATTTGGATTTTTGTCATTTTTATGAATTCTGAGGTCTATAAAATTATAGTAAGGTAAATGTAGGACATAAACAAACGTCTCGGTTACGTATGTAACCCTCGTTCCCTGAAGAAGGAGCGGAGACGTCACGCCGGATGACCGACGAATTGGGATCTCAATTCCAATTCGTCGGTCATCCGACGTGACTCGGAGTGACCGACTGAAAGGAACTACACCACAATTACATGACTTTTACAAAAACATTCCTGAAAGCTTGGGTTAGAATAGTTTGTAAATGCATGGTTTGCAAACAAAACTAGGCTACGAATCAGAATAGTTCGATTAGTAATCATTAGATTATAATTAGACCATGTCCTCTGTAGTAACGTTTAGCCACTTTTTAGCAGCTGCCTTTTTAGGAAGTAAAACCTATTATGTTGTAGAATAAAAAAAAAAATTAATATCTTGTTTACAATAGACCTTATTTCAGACATTTAACCAAAAACTCATTCACTTCAGGGCGATGGAAGCGGTATCGCTTTCCAGGTTTGGGCCTACAAAAAACATTATCCATGCAAGCACTCTTAGCATCAAAACTAGGGGATTTGTCTACGAGAGGTTCTGTCTAATTCAACTATCTGTATTTTCAGTGCTGTCAGTCGTGGTGAAAAACACACATCTCACAGCAGATGCCGCAATCTCTCTTACTCACACACATTGTCGGTCATTGAGAGGTCTCTGACTCTAGTTGGGTGGGCTTCCCTTGAGCACTTTCTGAGGGGAGGAATTCACAAACCGGCAGAGACAGACAGACAATATTGACACAGCACTGCACAATGAGGGAGAAACCATTACAGTACATTCCCAAGATCAGCTAAACGTCACGGACGCGTAACCTAAAAATAATTGTGAAAACAGAAGACCCGAATTGTCTGTCATGCTTGTCCATGTTTGTGAAGCCTGCAGGCATTGAGTCATGCGATATGTGTAAGATACGTTGTCTGAGGGGAACACATTAGTCACGCAGTGAGATTAGGTCATGACACAAAACCGATTAAAGAGTTAAGATACTGTTCAGATTAACTGTCAGATTGAATTCTGGGATGAATGCAGTGATTACAAACTGTGATGGAAACTGTAGGATGTCAAAGAGTGTTGTCGATTTTGATTGTGGAAAGGAAACGTTTTCTCATGCGAGTTTGTGGCTCATTGGAAATATAGAGATTTTTTTTTTTTTAATAATAAGCACTTTTATAGATTGTGTAATATGCTCAGTCCAGACTTTTTCAGTACTGATAAATATGCGTGCGCGTTCTGTCACCAGTAGTTTCAAATGATGCAATTTTATACAATTTTAGGAAAAAAGTGTAAATTTACACTACCGACAGCTTTCCATATAAATTGCAAAATTAATTAATAAAACATATTTTTATAATGCTTATATTAAATATACTGTAGCTATGTAATAGTTCATTTATAAACTGCTAAATATAAAATCATTCTGAATATATTGGGAAAAAAACACAAATATTGGGTGCGACACACATTTTAAACTTAAATTAGCTGTTAATGTGCTAGATCAACAAAAACAATAATTACAATAAAACTGTTATAATTATAATTACATAAACCTGATTTGGTGGTATGTCGCTAAGCGAGAGTGAAAATCAGAGGAAGAATTTTTTTACGCAAATAACGCACAAAATGTTTCCAGATTTTATTGAAAATATTGTGAAATGCATTCGATAAAAAAGAAAATTGTCAATGTGGCAATTTTATGTTTGTGAACACAAACTCTCTGACAAATCAATTTTTTATGTATGATCCATGACCGATTTATATATGCATATATTTCATGTGTGTACTTTTTTTAAATTAAAATTTTAGTGTTTTCATCTAGCATTTTCCAAATTGATCTCTCCAATCAACAAAATGTAATTTTTTGTGGTTTGGTGAATTTGTAGTTAATTTGTATTCATATGTTTTCATATAAAATGCATATGCTCCTGTGACGTTACATCAACAAAATTGCCACCTAGTGAGATTGGGTTGGATATCCCAAAATGTTATAAAAACCAACCTCTTTAGCAACCGGATTAGGACTATGTCTAAGAATAAAGCATTTAAATGTTAAAAATGGCCAGTAATAAATATTTATGACTTATTTTTTCTCAATTCTCTAGCAATCTGGATATAATTATAACCATTTAACTAGAGTTTTACAGTATCTGTCCCTGCCTTAGTGTCAATCTGGGCTGTATCTGTCCCTTTAAGAGTGTGTCCTTACACACGGCTGCTAAATCTGGCACAGGTCCGTGTGTAGCGTTACCAGCCCAGCGCGATCTGATGCTGATTATGACACTCACACATTAGGCCTTATTCCACCCATGCATTATCAGCTCTATCCATTCCAGCCAAAACACACAGAGCACACAAATGTATAAATAATGCACACAGAAAATCATAGCCAAAACACAGATGTTCCAGGAACTCATTAAAGTTGTTTCAACACTTACTGTTACAGACCAGCTGAGAAAATGCTTACAAAACCTTTTGACATTTGAGTAACATTTTATGGTGCTACATTTGGCAGTATATTACAGTGTTTTCTTCATAATATCAGAGATATATTTTT
The DNA here is from genome assembly GCF_018831695.1 of Puntigrus tetrazona. Classification (NCBI taxonomy): domain Eukaryota; kingdom Metazoa; phylum Chordata; class Actinopteri; order Cypriniformes; family Cyprinidae; genus Puntigrus; species Puntigrus tetrazona. The sequence continues at coordinate 13,674,649 of NC_056720.1, forward strand.
CGGGAAAAAACCTGATTTTATTCAAAGCTGCACAACGCAGCTAGTTTGCCGAAACAACAGCTTTGTTTTATTCAGTTAGCATTAACCAATACCCTTCCTGACCTAGATGACAAAATAGTTTCAGAGACAAAACTAATTATTTGTGTAACTGGTAGTCAATCAATTAGTCACTTTTATTTATATAGCACTTTTAACAATACAGATTGTATCAAAGAGGAGTGATAGTAAGAGTCATAGTAATGTATAACGATGAGATTTAAATACTTATATTTTATTCCTGAAAAAAAGATGCACAGCCGACTGAGAGAACTGCAGCCTTATGAGAATTGTCAAGCAAAATCGATTCAGATATCTGAGGATCTTCACAAGGATGGACAGATTCAGGGGTCAAGGCATCAAGAGTCACCACACAAATGCGTGAAGGAATTGAGCTACAGTTGTCATATTCCTGCTGTTAAGCCACTCCTGAATGACAGACAATGTCTGAGGTGTCTTACCTGGGCTAAGGAAGAGGAACTGGACTGTTTGCCCAGTGGTCCAAGGCCTCTTTTCAGATGAGATTAAGTTTTGTATTTCTTTTGGAAACCAAGGTCCTAGAGTCTGAAGGAAGGGTGGAGAAGTTCATAGCCCAAGTTGCTTGAAGAATGATTTGGGGTGCAATGTCTTCTGCTGGTGTTGGTCCAATCGTTATTTTTAAAAAAACAATGTCACTGCATCCGTTTACCAAGAAATTTTGGACCACCCGATGCTTCCTTTTGCTGACCAGCTGAAGATGCTAATTTCATTTTCCAGCAGGATTTGGCACCTGCCGAATGAGAAACAAGATACCAAAAAAATGCAGATGAGATGAAGGCCACTGTAAAAGAAACCTGGGCTTCTATACCAAGCTCAGCAGTGCCACAAATTGATCACATTCATACCACGCCGAATACCAATAATTGAGTACATGTACACTGAATGAACATACTTTTCAGAAGGCAAAATCATCATAATTAAAAGAACCAAAGGACATAAATTTCAGTCTGTGTGCAATGAATTTATTTCATGCATAGTTTCACAATTCGAATTGAATTACTAAATAAATTAACTTTTCCACGACATTGTAATTTATTAAGATGCACCTGAATTTGAGCTTGATAAACTTTTTATCCTATAAAAATATGCATAAACTACAATGTTAATACATTTATCTAATAAATTCCTCCATGCACTTTACCCTATAAGACTGGAAAACCTGACTAGCGGCAGATGATGTCTTTTACTGAATCTGTATGTTGTTATGGTCACTCTAAAAATGCCTGTGCAAAGTATCTCAAAGTATTTCTCTATAATCATCATATAAATCGTCCCAAACAGTTGGCATCCACCTTCGAAATCACTGACCGCATTTATTCTGTCTGCTCACTCTGAGGTTCAAGTAATTTATACCATTTAATATTTTAAAATGATTACGTTCAGTGGCCTCTCTTAGTTTTTTAATGTTATATTCCATTTTAACATACGTTTAATCTTTGAATCTTAAAGTTTCTTAATTTTGACACGCTCCTAAAACAACCCCTAGCCAAGATTCTGAAGCAAATTTGACCCCGTCTTTACCTTTTTCTAGTGTAAGCGCTACACACCCATGCATCTGAGGTTAAATCTGCGCTTTATATTGGACGCGCACGCACGTGTTAATTCGCAGAGGTGTAGGGTGGTTGTTTGAGCAGTGTAGATGGATGGAGGTTTGACTGGGGCAGAGGAGATCAGGCCAGGTGGAGCCCAGGTGTGAGTGAGTTCAGTGAGGGTGAGCTGCAGGGTGTGCCAGGGTCAGCTGGAGCTCTCACATCACGCTAATGCACTAAAACCACGGCATGCATCATAACACACACACAGGCAGAGAGGCATACACTCTCAATAGTGTTTTATATCACGCTCCCCCGAGTCTGAACCATTTCACTCTGGGTGGAATTCAGTGTGCAGAATTAAAATGGTTGAAAAAGTATTTTCTAAAGTGCATCTCTGTTCTGTTTTTCTTTTCAGATTTGTTTTTTGCATCTTAAAAGGCATAATTAACTTTCTAAGCAGTGCCACAAACAAGCGTATTCATGAATACAATAATGAATTAAGATATCAGTAAACACCAGTTTGTAATATCGAGCAACATAACAGACCGTTTTTGTTCAGCTAAGCTGTGTACATGCAAAACAATTCTAAATACGGTGTATTAACTGTAAATAATGTATTTTGCAAAGTAAAGCTCTGTTGAAATGCGAGTAGGGTTTTTATTTCCATGAGGAGCTGGCGCGTTCTATCTACACTTAGTATGCTGTCTTCAAAGGCAACTCGCTAGTTTGTGTGGAGAACATTTTCTTATTGTGCATTTTTAACATCTTGGTTATATCTTTGGGGGTCTGGTGGTGTTTCCAAATTATTACTGTGTCTATTTTTTTACACTTGAAACCTATCTTAGACCCTCACTTGACAAGGCAGCCCCTATGTCGGGCCCCCAGACACATACCTCCCACTTTGAGGTTACTGGGCACTTGTGAAAACTGCCGCCTGTGTTCTCAAAGATTTATACAGGGTCACTCCTACATGTCTCTCTCACACTCCCTTTCTCCTCGTCTGCCCTCTCTCAGACTCCTCATTTTGCTGTTTGACCCACAGCCGGCCCACATTCTCATTCCGGCTTGCTCTCCCATCTATTCGCTTTGTCTGCGTAACATTTATCAGTTCATCTCCTCCCGGCCAGCCCTCTCATATCTGTTACACCACCTGATCTCCCTTTGCGTACAAGTCCATCTGTGCTGCTATGACGACTGTCGGTAACCACTGCAACCTGTCACCCTCACACACACAAATCACAACTGTAATGTGACCACCACACGCTACATGCTTAGCAAGACTCACGCCGTGCGGAATCATCCATATGTCCAGACACACAAACAACATTTTGGAGACGCTGTGAACTTTGATTTTCTGAGGAACCGTTAGCATGCACATTAGCAGGAGCGGCACCAAAAAATAGGTTTGTCCTGATTTGAGATTAAAAACACATAGAAATTCAAACCCTTTTTTTCTTAGATTGTATCGCAGATTGGCGGTTTTGTATGGTACAGCTAAAGCTACTTAAAAAATGCAGGGTGTTTCCAAGATGGCCGCCAAATCTGACTTGATTACATCTGGAAAAAAAAAAGTCGGAAAATTGTGAGATGTAAACTTTTCTCCTCAGCCTAGACTTTCTGTTTTGCAATTGTGAATATACATCTCGCAATTCTGAGAGAAAAAAAACTGAATTGCTAGAAAAAAAGTCACTAGTAAACTCAAAATTAGAAATTAGAAAAAGTTACCTTTTTACCTTTTCCCTTTTCTACAGGTAAGGAAGCATTCTATAGATTATACCTTGGTTTGATTTATGTCATTACTAAAAATAATATCACTGATATTTACATATACGCAATACAACATTTTGAAGATGAAGCGAACCTTAATTTGTGAGGAAACATTAGCATGTGCTTTAGCGGAAACAGTGTATTTGTGCTAAAGAAGTAGAATCTATTAAACTATTTTTGTTGTATTGCAGATTAGCAAATTAACACAATCTTGTTAATGTTGTGCTTGATTAGCATTGTTTTAAAAATACAACTAATTCTACATTGAAAATGTAGGATGTTTCCAAATTCGTCACCAAAAGTAGCTTGTTTTCCAAGAATTTTGATTATAAAATGTTTCATTTTAGTTTCATAAAAGCTTTCATAGTCTAGACCATAATTCTATAAATTATTCTTCTGCAAGTAGAGAGTGTGTAATTTAGGGGCAATTAAGACAACTTTGTCGTCTTGAATGAATGTGCTCCCAGCTGAGAGGATGAGTAAAATTATTATTGGATTCGACTGGGAAAAAACATCACACAATCATAAAATGTAACACTTTTTTTATATTTATATTAAAATAGCATTATAACATTAACAATAATTTCCATCAAAACAAATAACAATTAATTACTCTTGGAAGCAGATGGATAGTGCATCTACCTTTTTTAAATAAGTTACGTAAAAAGCCAGAAAAGAAATGCATCATTTACAAACAGTTATTTATAGCTTTACAAGATTCCATAAGCAGCTGAATGCGCAGACAGATGTTTGGGAACAGCAGGCAAAGAATGCCAGAGCACTCCATACCGCCCCCCCTACAGGATGGGAGTATTTCACGGTAACCTCATTACGGCTAAACACAATCTTCTTTATGTTATTTAAATATTGAATTTTGTACTATTCGACCGTGCATCTACCAACATGCGAACATTAAGTGCTTTCAGCACTTCATAGTTGATAATCTCCAGTGTATGTCATTCCAGTGTTTTTGCACCAATTAAATAATGTGGATGATACTGAGAGATCCTTACAAAAAAGTACTGTGGCGGTACCATGGTATCAGACGGATAACCATATTCATATACCATGGTATATACATGGTACTCCAAAGTACTTCAATGAATACCATCATATCACCATGGTAAATGTCCATAAGACTGCTTTGTAAGTGCTTTTACTCCTCGATTTCATATCTAGCCAGCTGATATTTCGCTATTATAAACTTACAAACTTGGAGTGTTTAAGTAGCTTGGAAAATGTACAGATTAAACATTTTGAGATGAAATTGTAATAGTTATTTGTATTTGATACTTTTCTGGAAGTCCTGAGCTTCATATCTCCAGTTGCTTCGTTCTTTGAGAATCCAATCTTACAAGTCCTCACAACTTTCCAGTTACATATTCCAGTTTTAACTTCTTCCATTTACTATTCCAGTAGTTCCTCCAGTGGATAAATAGCCCACGGTTATTTTTCAGCCCGACTCGCAGTGGGTCTACATCATTTATTGGCATTTGAAGGCTAATTTGACTTTCCCCAAGTAGTTAATCACTGATTACAGCCAGAATCTTGGCCAACCAGTAGTTCAAGTCAATATTGCACCACATTTGGCAGTTGTTGTGCTGACCGAAGTGTGAAGTGTATTTGGCAGACTGCTATTGTGTTGTTTTAAATACAGTCTCACTATTTGGCAGGCTGTGTTTGTGTCCGTATGGAATCCCTTTTAAGTCCTTTCTCACAGGATATCCTGAGTACAACCAGCTCCCGTAGTGCAGACTGCAATGGCTGATGGGAGATGTAGTTCACGGAGCTTATTTGGCAAAGATCAAAGACATTTCCAGTTATTATGAAAAGATTTCCAGTGTGTCTCTGCTATATCCTGTGTGTGCCTCCACCCTGACTCCCAGCTTTGCGGTTGCTCCTGGGACTTTGGCAGCAGTTCAGAGTCTTGGTCTTCTTCAGGACATTACCCTGTTAGAAGATGGAGGTCCAAATCTGGTTAGATATTTGATTAGATTTCACTCGAAAATTGAATTGCTTTGTTAAAGTCACAGTGTGTCATTTCTTTACCGCTAACGGTATCAAACAACTGCATTCTGTTTAAATGGGCTCAATCAGTGATGTCTACATATGGAAGACACTATTAACCTTAGCATTCTCTAGCATTGTTTACCCAACAATGCTAATGGGTGTCTGCCATTATTTCTGCTGTTCTGTATCATGCCACTAATTACACAGAAATAACTTATTGTTAGTTTCATATCACTTTGAAAAACATTTACAATTTAAATGAATTACTTTCATGTGGTGTAAAGGAAAAAAATATATATATTCCCCTAAAACTTTATCTTATCATTATTGATCATTATATTTAAATATATTTTTCAAATGAACAAATTTCAAGGATTTAAGGTAAATAGCACTATGTTTTTGGTGAAACATGCCACATCACATTTTACAACCTTTCCTGTTTTGCCACTATTAAACAGTTGACTGTAGCCATTGACTGTTATACCAACATTTTTTAAAATAACTTCTTTAATAACGTGTTCAACGGCTTAAAGAACTTAATACAGGTTTAACAACTCAAGGTTATTTTTGGGTGTACTATCACTTTAAAATGCGATTCATTGAGGCGTTTGTGTCTTTTTGTCACACCATTGAGCCGTACACTTTCGATTATCCAACTACAAAAATAAAATTACATTATCATCGCTCTCATGGAGGCCTTGCTCATCCTCCTCCTAGGTTTCCGTCTGCGCTTTCGAGGGGGCTGGAGAGGGGGCCGAGTCTGTGGGGCGGAGGGACTGGTGGGAGGGGCTTTTGTCACTATGGGATAATGAATAAAACAGAAGACGGTGGTTAGAAGCACGGTTGGATGAACGCTGAAAGAATTAATCTCAAGACAGCCATCACAAGATTAGCGTTACATGATCTGTTGACCCTTGATTTTATAAGCTACCTCTGACTTTAAAGAATGGAAAGAATAACAGGAAGCATAAGCTACTAATTACAATACAATGTGAACACACACACGACTCAGTAGACATTCTATACACTGACCTGTTCTTTGTGTGTTAGCCTGTTGTTGGCTAACTGCTTGCGTTGTATGTTGTTGAAGCTGATGGTGTCGGTGGTGTTGGTGACGAAGATAATGATGTGTTTCCTCTCGCTGCTGTTCCTTTTCCTGCTTATTTTGGTTGCTTTCTTCTGATTGGTGGTGGTGGTGGTGGTGATGATGTTTTTTAACTTCTGTTTGGTCAGACTGATGATTAACTTCTGATAAGCCACTGGATTGGCCAATGACCTCAACGTGGCTGTAAGTGCGACTAAGACCATCTAACCGGCTGCCGTGCGGCACGCTGTGCTCTGATTGGGTGGAACTGTGGGAAAGATTGTTTTTTGGTTGCTGTGCCGTTGTTTGATACGGTTTCGTCTGTTGATCCTCTTGTGGATGGTTGTCGTAATGCGTCTTTTTCGCCATGCCGTCACCACTGTGTTCGGTTTTCATAGGCTCAACCTCCTCCGTTTGTGTTGTGTCACTCATCATATGCGGGTCTCCTAATGTGGTTTGTCTGGTGGGAGCATCTCCTCTGTTTGTATAAACTGGTGTGTGTGTAAGCGTATGTTGGTATGGGCTTTGTCGGTACCCTTGTGTGTGAGTGACTGTGTATTTCGACTGCCATTGTAGTTCCTGACTCTCTCTATCCTCCAAATGAAGCCTTTGATTATGTTTAAGTTCATCATTGCGGTGTAGCTCCTCTTTCGATTGTGTCTTTGGTAATGTTACTTTAGGTGGGGGTCTGGGCAGAGGAAGGGGTGTGGCATGGAGACGTGGGGATTGTACAGAAACACGTGATTGACAGCTACAAGTCACATGGTCCTCCACGGGTATTACGACCTTCTCGTAGACTGGTAGTCTGTTGATGAACTGGATTTTTGTCATCTAGACAAAAAAAAAAAAAAAAAAAGATATTAAAATCGTGATATTTACAATGACAAACACCACTTAATTTCTGATCAGTTCTCATTGTCTTACTAAGCTAAAAAATGTGTCATACGTTTTAGCATAAAAATTCACAGTACACTTAAATGTTGGGTAAAATAGTTCATTGGTACATAGGGTTGCAGAGGGGTGGAATTTTCAAAAACTTCCCAAATATTTAATAATCCCTTTAAATTTCTGGAATGTTTCTGTAATTTACTGGAAAAGCTCCATCTCTTTCATTTCCGTTAACACAGCCCATTTATGTAAATATTACCATATGTTAGCATGTTGCTATGCTAACAATGTGATATGTATTTTTTTCTTCAAAATATAAATATATAAATATAGGGTAAATTAATCAATTTGTACTGAACTATGTCAGAATGTTGCTATTTTACTGGAAATGCTCCATCTCTTTTTTTAATTTTTTTCATTTCATTTCCGTTAACACAGCCCATTCATGTAAATATTACCATATGGTAGCATGTTGCTATGCTAACAATGTGATATGTATTTTATTTTTCTTCAACATATAAATATATAAATATAGGGTAAAATAATCAATTTGTCCTGAACTATGTCAGAATGTTGCTATGTTAAAAGGTTAGTTCACCCAAAAAAGAAAATTCTGTCATTAATTACTCACCCCTTATGATATTTCTGATTAAAATTTCTTTCTGAGCCTACATAGACAGTAACGTGACTAAACGTTAATGGATTGTGATCTGACAAAAGCGCACTCGTGCGGCAGAGTACTCTCAGTAATTGCATAAGACGTTAACTCTGGGAGAAGAATTATTGAATAAATTGTTATTTTGGGGGTTTTTTTTGCAGACAAAAAGTATTCTTGAAACTTTGCAATATTGAAGTCACTGATCAATGTCCTTGCAATGTTTCTGGGTGTGTCTATGGAGGGTCAGATAGCTTTCAGATTTCATCAGAAATGTCTTAATTAAATCTCACAGATGTGTTTTTCAAAGAGCTCTGCGCAGTGCATTCTGGAAATGATACTTTAGTAAATGACTTGTGTAATGATACTTGAGAGTCAAGAGAAATGAGCATGCTGCTTATCTTGTTGTCTAAAACCAACTACAAAGTCATAGCAATTTCGCCCAAAAATACCTGTAAATGTCGTGTTTCCGTGCTGACCGGCACACATTGTAATATGTGTGTGTTGCAGCAGCCCGAACAGCGCTGCACTTCCACACACGGAGGCCATAACAAGAAGTTAGCATTCCGTTTGTCCAACATCGAGCGGGTCACTTCCATAACTTCTGTTCTCACCTTACACATTGCCTGCTGGGCCACCTGAACATCTGTGAGAGAATCGGAAATAACGCTTGATTGAGTGTATTTAATGTTTATTTATCGTACGGCCACAAAGAAGAAGCCAAACTGGACAGAAGTTAGAATACGCTCTATAATTCACCCTCTCAGCACTGTGCGTGTTGGTTGTAGAGTTTACAGATCTGTGGTGCACTTGATTGAAAGGGAGCACTCAGAGAAAGAGAGGGAAAAAAAAGCAAGGCTTCGAGCACATGTGCGAAAGAAGCGTGGGTGGTTAAATTGAGCTTTGAAACTTGTGTGCGTGTTCGAGGGTGACCTAAGGACATGTGGCGAGACAGGACGAGACAGAATCAATCACAGAGACACAACAGCAGACTCCAGGCCCATATACGCACATCTCACACACTTACACAAACACACAACAAAGCCACAACACCATTGTGGAATGGAGATGCCACAATGTCTCAAAATAATCTCCACAGACTGGAAATACATTGAAATTCTGCTGGAGGACAAAGATGAAGAGACGGGAGTGTGGAAAAGAGACAGCGGGACAAAGAGAGGAAGGGAGGGGATGCTAGCAGACTCACTAAGGCTTCTGGGAAGACGTCTGTGTGTTCCGTTAGAGTGCATCTCATTCTCGGGCTTCTCATCGTCTTCCTCTAAAAAAACGAAAGACAAAATAAAGGAGGAATTAGTAATATGAAAGATCGTTCACCAATTTAGATTAGTTAGAGATCGTGAAACTGACTTTAGATTTGTGACCTTTTGAAAATTCCAAGTAAGATATCTATAATGGTAACTAGTGTCAGGGAAAGCTACTTTTAAAAGTAATGCATTACAGTATCAGTCACTCCATTAAAAGTACAACTAATTGCATTTCTTACAGAAGTTATGTTTTGTTATGTGTTACTTTTGCTCTAGTTTTTGTCACCTAGGCTGGTATTTGCGAAAACGGTGATATATACAATATGCAATACCTATTTGCGCTGTGTTTTTGTATAAAGTGACATTAGTCCTTTTTACGGGTGAACAGGGAATATTTTAGACAACATTGTCACCCACCCCCCCAATCATATATCATTATTAAACATAATATATGAGAATATAAAAGTTCACATAATTCAAACCAGAACAATTTGTTGCCGAACATAATTGCAGAACAATTTGTTGCAGCTGATGAGTGATGCAAATCTCGACAGCCAATCAGAATCCATCCAAAGAGTGCACTTATATTTTGCGTGTGAATGGCCCCAAAGGGAAAACAACACCAAAACTAACCATAACAACATAGAAAAACTATTTCACTCCAATAGCTTTCAGAATGATAAAAACACTGCAACGATAAAAGTAGTTACCGTTATGGATGTAATTTTTGGTGTAAATGGGCCTCAACACAGATGAACGATTTTGTTGGAATCGCTTTTAAAATAATATACGCCTACATAAAATAAATATTGACAGACAATCAGAATCCGCATTTTAAGCATTTAAAGCGACAGGCGACAAAACTGCGGTGAGCACTTATAATAATTTTCGAATCATTATCATAAACGAACAGTCAAAGCATTCTCTTTTACGAGTTGTTTGACTGACCTGACCAATCACGGTCTGCTTTGTTGCTTATCGGACATAATTCGAAAAGGCAATGCAGAACATACATCTCTTAAATTTATTAGAAAGTATCTTGAATATCCTTCTTGAATAACCTTCGAAAATAATCAACTGGTTCCTCTTTCAAAGTGAACCTGCACATACGACTCGCTATCGTAATGCACATTTAAGTTGTGCAACTCTTCCTAGACTGTGTATTTGTATATGTCTCTGTTTGTCTCATCCTTAAGACCTGCTGTGTCTGGGATTGCCGTTTGAATCCTCTTGACTCCACTGTCCCGACACCTTGTCATAAATCTGATCAAGCCCTGTCAATCTACTGTATATCCATAAGTGACGTTCGTCTGGTATATTAGCTCTAGTAGTAAGGGTCGTAACATTGTTGCATCTAGCTAATATGCACACACACACACAAACACACCGGTATAGGGAACAATAGCATAGCCTTGTGTTTGTGTCCCCTCTGTAAACTTTGAGTTGGACTGGGCTCAAGGTCACCGCTATTGTGCCCTTGAAGAGCTATACACAGCCCATTCATGTAAATATTACCATTATCCACATGCACGCACACACACACGCAACACACACACAGCATTCCAGACCCCTCACTCTTTCCTGCCTCACCTTCCCACTCAACACACCCCAGAAAACACACACATTCCACAAATGACGAGACGCTGATACTAGCGCTGATACGGGTTTTATAATATACGCAGAGAGCAAGGTGGTCATTAAAAAACTATGCCCTATCTTGTATTCAGTGCATTTCAAAGCACGGGATCAGATTTACCTACGGATTCTACATCCAGAAGTCTCTTCAGATCATCTACGGAGGAGATAGGACTGTTCATCACTAAATCCACCAGAGATGGAGGGAAAGGGTCCCCCTGATTTAAAAAAAAAAAAAAAAACGAAAGAAAGAAAGAGTTTGTTAAACATGTCTTAAACAAACACACACCTTTCTGGGTGAAAAACCGGTTCCTGTAATTTCAATAAAATACACGTCTAACCAGAATACATGAGAAACGTTTTACAGAGAGCATGTGTGGACAGTTCCATTCGTACTTTGCATTTATTTTTTATCTCTGTCCTTTATTAAGCTGCATTACTCATAATCAGGTCACTCTGTGTGTGTGTGTGTGTGTGTGTGTGTGTGTGTGTGTGTGTGTGATGTGGTCAGTGTCATGTGGCAGGCATGCAGTGGGAAAACAAATATATAAATAAAACATATTACCTTAAGCAACAAACCAATCAAAAAAAAAGAAAAAGAAAAAGAAAAGAAAATCAAACCACCACGCAGGGGTTCTATTAATGTGTTACGATTTATCATTTCTTACAGAAATTTCTACAGTCAGGAATTTTTGAGACAAAAGTCACAGATTATTCAAAATCATTTAAAAGAATGTGTCAGGAAAAACAACGCCTTTTAAATCAGTTTGATGTATTGGTTGACTCTGGTGATACTGATATTAAGGACATTACTTAAAGCAAAAATAACTATATTATTATATATACTGTGAAATATTACCGTGAAATAAAATTACTCCTTTAATGATATGAGATTTTGGTCTTATCGTCCACCCCTAATTGCGACCATTTTTTTAATCGAAGCAAACTCATTCAGAGAACATTAATGCAATAAAACCGCCCACGTTAAGTATGCGAATGCGACAATATAGTCTCACAACAATTCGTAGCTATTTTTATTTGTTTGTAAGATTAATTCGTAAAACCTCACTCACACATTTCGATCGTCTCTCGAAAATACATTCTCAAAATACTTTTTTTGTGCAATTTCTCATTCACTCGGGCTGGAACGTGAACTCTTGTAGCTACGCGAACCGTGTTTCCCGCCTCGCGGCGTTCTGAATTTGCATATAGTAGCAAAAACCTGTTTCATCTGAAGAGTTAAAAAAAAAAAAAACTGTAAATGAAGTAATGAAGTGGTATAGAGCAACAAAATAAGACTCGCTGGGAAACACTTCTAGGCAACGAAACTAAAAATACTAAACGGAAAAAAAAATAGCAATGCTACATTTATAGCCAGATGCACAGATTTGGACAGTGGAAGACCAGCGTTCATCAGCTTGCGTAAAAATCAATGATGGATCCTCGGGTGCGAAGAGCTGCACATCGGTGTGAAACACGCATGCACTAAAGCAGTACTTCATGTGTTTGTACAGTCACACATACAGTATACTGATCCCATTAGGATGATATCACTCCCGTTTGCCACATGCTGTAATAAATTATGGGCAAGAATGCCAATAGTTCATCCAGGGGAAAAGTTGAGGAGGAATGGGGTATAATTATGGACCCGGATTGCCATACGCACACACTTGAAACATTAGAGGGCGGCCGCATGGCAGCCTGCCATAACTGAACTCAGACATAAAGAAATACCGTATCCACACCTGCACGTACAGACACAGAGTCCGTCTAAACAGATGCCTAAAAAGAAGGATTTGTTTAAAAAAAAATAATCATGCTTACATAGAGGGAGATTAAATATTATATGAACGGATAAGCACAAGCACAATAAGGTCGATCCGTCTTCCATTTTCCAAAACTGAGTCATTAATTCGATGCACATTTGTTTGGCTCCTCTCGGCTTTCATTCGCTCGATTCCTGAGTCATGTCTGCAAAAGCAATTTCGATTTTTTTTTTTTAAGCCCTCAGGCTGTGTCACACACACACACACACACACACACACATACGTAATGCCCCGAGAGACCCAAAGCCAAATCATCTTATGCGATTCCATCCGCACGTCTTTAACGTGCCGCCTAGATTATTCCCCTCTCTTATATAACTTAAACGCAAGACTTATGATGCATCAGCTGGAGGAGAGAAAAAAAAAACATTAGCTGTGACCTTTTAAACTCCCTCAAAACGGTCCGAATCGAAGCGCTGGGTTTTAAAAGGTAGGCCCGACATAAAGTTTTTAGTAGGTTTGGTGGTGATGCAATGGTGAAATTCAGGAGACGGATTATAGAAACATCACAAGGGGATTTAGGCCTTACAGTGTGTGTGTGTGTGTGTGTGGAACTCAATTGATGTGCTTGTCATAAAGACCTTTCCACAAAGGTCAGACGCATACGTGAGAATATCTGCGACCCAAATCAAGATGAATGAATGATTCTGCTGTTTTGGCAGATACTGATATATTTAAACAGCGGGATGGCTGACAGTATCATATTAGTGCAAAATTGATATTAATAATTGATATACAGTATGGAAGTTGATGCGATAATCTTAAAAATTGATCAACATATCAAATACAAATTTGTTCTAACTAGGTGTTGATTTACAATTACTTTTGGACTAAAAAGGCATTTAATATTCAATTAATGACTTTTGTCTTGACTTATGTCATGACTTTTTAGATGTGTGTATATATATATATATATATATATATATATATATATATATATATATATATATATATATATATATAATAACTAAATTTATAAATATATATATATATATATATATATATATATATATATATACATAAGTTTTAGAAAAACGCACATGCAAATTTTTTTTTAAAACGTATACAGTTATTTTCTTTTTACAATACATATGAGCACTGTGACTTAGAATTTTTGCATTTTCGAAAAATATTTTTAAACAATTAAAATATTTACAGTTTGGAATGCAGTTCCAAAATATACTACTCAAATATAAACTACTTAAAATACGAATAGATTTTGTCTATGTGTGCGCATGTGTGCATTAGTTATTATATTTGATTCATTCAGATAAATGAAACCCCAATTTCAAGTTTGACTGTGACTGTGGGAACCCTCCAGAGGACCTTCTTCTATAGCAACCGGCAGCACAATTATAATACGGCTAAAGACGTACTCTAGTGTTAAATGCACACCATAATTGGGGTTTAAGCAGTGACAGTGATGCTCTTGGACTGAGTGATGTGTTTTTGGCAGCGGTGCATCTGGGAATCCATCCAATGCACATTAATGCTGGCAACCCTGCAGTGTCTTTGTTTGAGTGTGGAATTGCAGACATAAACAAATACAGATAGATTAAGCATCAAATCAAGTACGGTTTCTCTTTTCTCCTGCGCGCAGTCAGGCATGCTTATGAGGAGATTTGTTACAGTTCTCTCGAATTTCATCCTCTAAATCAAGACAGTTAAAAGTGCGCCCTTGAATGCATCTATTGTCAGACGAGACACGTGAAATAAACTCAAAACGAGCGTGACGTCAGTCAGGTGAGGCTTACCTGCGCGCGACCGGACCGCAGGCACGCCGCGAGCGCCGCGAGCACCAGCAGCAGCAGCCGCGAGCTCATCATGCGAGCACATCCAACTGTCTCTCTCGCTGTCAAACACGCACACACTCTCTCTCTCTCTCTCTCTCTCTCTGTCACACACACACTGCAGGAAAGTTTATTCCAGAGGGGCTGAGTCACTTTGAACACCGCGCCAGCTGGTCCTTTTTGACATTTAACGGCGTATCCCAGATCTCCAGTGTGGAAATAAAGTGTTCAAAAGCGTTAAAAACTGCATGTTAATGATACACTTGAACAGAAGAACACAAAAACTCCCGTCTTCAGATTGAAATATCAGCTTTAAATATCCAAGTGTAATACGTCCAGTGTGCTGATTTTAAAAAAATAGCCCATGCATTTTCATTCCTGTGCTGCAAAGCAACTTCCCTTGCGCTCTCGCAGCGTGTTTCTCAGGTGCTTTAATGTCGCGCGCTGCTGAGCTCCGCTCTGTCTTCTGCCTTAAAAAACAAGTCCCGCCCCTTGCGATCTGATTGGCTCGCTGTGCCCTCTAGGCTGGACCGATGTTTCCATAAAAGGCAAATGATTAGAGTGATTCTGCACGGATTGGGGGGGTTTCTTACGTGACCTGACTTTCTTAAAGTGTGACTTTTATTGAGAGAAAGGCAAGAGTTTTCTCACAACCACCTGTTGTGTCTTGTTCACTGGAGGTTATAGCAAGTGCTTATTGACCTGGGAAGCCACGTGATTAAGAATATACCATATTAATGTGGGAATCTTATGAAATCTGCCAAAAAACAATGAATGAATGCATAAATGCATAAACAAAATTGATTTCAGGAGCATTAAGATTATTTCACATTTTCAAGACTATAATTACTTATATTCTTGTCAGATATATAATAACACAAAACCAAATCTAAAATATGTAATAATAAAATGTTAAAAGTATTTTGTTTTAAAAGGTATATATACATATATATATATATATATATATATATATATATATATATATATATATATATATATATATATATATATATATATATATATATATATATATATATATATATATATATATATATATACATTTTAATATTTTAATAAAATGTTAAATT
Source organism: Puntigrus tetrazona (assembly GCF_018831695.1). NCBI lineage: Eukaryota > Metazoa > Chordata > Actinopteri > Cypriniformes > Cyprinidae > Puntigrus > Puntigrus tetrazona. Next base: position 13,690,264 of record NC_056720.1, read on the forward strand.
GTTATAAATAAAAAATAAATAAATAAACATATTAAAAAAATATATATATATATATATATATATATATATATATATATATATATATATATATTTATTTATTTTTTTTATTATTACCTATTTTTGGTTTTGTGTTATTATATACCTGACAGGATATTATAAATTAATTCATATTATCATTACTTATTGTTATAAAGCTTATGTATGTTATAAAGCTTCATTTATATTCTTCAAGTTTATATTAAACGATTAATACAGATGTAGATTATGACTCATACTCATGAAATATGACTCATACACATTTTCGAGAAGCTTTATGAGAATTATGGAAAACATTCGTTTGATGTGTGTTACCATATACGTCTTTTTTGATATTAACTTTGTTCAGTAGAGAAACTAAAATCTAAAACACCACAGCCAATCAGCATCTGAGTTTACAAGGCTGTATGTTTTGGAGTTTCCAGTCTGGGAGTGACATCATGGGGCTGAGGTCATTTCCAGAGAGCCTGGCCGTGTTTGAGCTGATGTCTGGAGAACCAAGGTTTAAGTGAGATGTGAAATCTCTGTTTGCCAGCTCTCTTCTGCTTTCAGGGAACGCTAGAGGTCAGAGGTCACGGGGACACTGCAGCCCGCTCTGCTGCAGCAGCAGGAAGTGACATGGGCATTTGGGAGTCTCTAGGGGGCTATTTATAAACCTGCTGACCTTTTCTATTCGCATGCAGCAAGTGATTGACATGACACACGTTATTGTGAACCGCAGGAGCTGCTGATCACCTGCACTTTAGATCACAGAGCACTTTGACGAAAACACAGTGAACAGACTAGAGAGAGGCCGAAGAGATTATTAGTAATAATAATGATAATAATAACAATGACAACAGTAATAAAATTATGTAAATAACATTAAAAACAACACCAACAACAATAAGTATATAAATACAACATATGTATAAATGCAAATTTTTTGCATAACAATAACAATTGTTTTGTAAAATTTAATTATATTAATGATCATTTATTAATTTCTTCTTCTTCTTCTTCTTCTTCTTCTTCTTCTTCTTCTTCATTTTATTACTACTTCTAATACTGATACTATTATGTTACTTTTATTAAACATAATAATAATAATAATACTTATAAATATATATAATTAAAAATAACAGGTAGTTCAGTTCATATATATAATAACTTTATAATCTTATTTGTAGTGGGAACATTATTTATTGCTTAAGTAATACATTATTATAATTATTAGAAGTTATAACTATTAATTATTATAATTATTTAATGAAATAATAATAATAATAATAATAATAATAATAATAATTAGAAAATAATGTTATAATTTGATTTAATAATAATCAAGATCAAAATATTATTTAAGTATCATTAACATTAATACCAACAACATTTATAATAATTACATATTTTTAAATAATATAATACTAATAATAATATTAGAAAAAATATGTTATATATATTAAACAATACTTTTTACTAACGTTTTAGCAAATGTTAGGAAAAAAATGAAATAATAACAAAATGTTATTCAATAATAATGATGATGATGGTGATAATAATCATGTATGTAAAAGTACAAAAGTACATGAAATACATTATTGTTATTTAGCTTTCATACAATAAAAGTTTTAACAAGCTATTACATTTATATTATTTTTTTATTTTAAGTGGAAACAAAAACACAAAGGACCATTTTGTGCCACAAAATTTGTGCTGAACCCAGTTTGCACAGTCGGAGAGAAACTTGAACCTGACGTGACCACTGACCTCAGGTGACCTCCACGGGTTCAATGTCACCCTGGACTTACAATATTGTAGTAGTGTAGCAGGAAGAGACGCAAGAACAAATCTAAGGTGTTGTGAGTGAGAAGAGCTGATGTGAAGCACAGCATGAGTCAAACGTGACACACGGTGTGAGTGTGTTGATGTCTGGCCGAGTGTGTCAGCGTACATCAAGTCCTGTCTGGATGCCTGATTTAATTGATAAAGCTCATTTTCAACATCCATTAGTAGGCCAGCCCAGATTCCTGAATTTAATGTTGAGGCTTTGAAGAGCTGCTGCTCTCCCTCCACCCTCCAGCAGCCGCTTCTCTCCGTCTCAACACGGCTCATGAGAAGAATCCAAGATTTTCGAGGAATTTCTTCAGTGAAATCCAACCTGAATGCAGAGGGAGGGTCTGCCGCTGAGCACAGACAGAGCTTTAGTATACAGTATGAATCTGACAGGACTAAGGACACAAAGGTAACATTTACAGTTAATATCTCATAAACACAATGAAAATGTTGAATGCAACCAGAAAACCAATCATTACTTCTAATGCTGTGCATAATTTATTGCATATACTATATTTTTAAATTTGTACTTTTACAGATGAAAATGCATGGCTTAGGTGTTTATATGATTTTTAAAACCAGTTTTTAATCTCAAAACAAACAAACAAACAATTAAATAAGTATATTTATTAAATAATAATAATAATAATAATAATAATAATAATAATAATAATAATAATAATAGTAAAAACAATTAATAATACTAATAATAATACTACTAATAATAATAGTAACAACAATTAATAATACTAATAATAATGTTATATGTATATTTAACAGCAAAACAAAACTATATATATATATATATATATATATATATATATATATATATATATATATATATATATATATATATATATATATATATAATAACATAATATTAATATAATAATAATAATACTGTATGTTATGTTATAAAGTAATAAATAATAATTAAGTAATAATAATTTTCTTCTTGTTTTAAACTTAATATATTTTAATAAAATGCTTAAGTTCTTATCACCAATAATAATTATTATTATAGAAACATGCAATAACAATATTAATTACTGTTGTTGTTATGGTTATTTGTAGTTTGTAGTCATAGTAATAAAAATCATAATAGTTAATAATTGTTTATTATTAATAATAGTATCAACAACAATAATAATGTATATTTTAATTTGACAACAATTGTAATAATTAATAAAACATAATAATAATAATAATAATAATAATAATTATTATTATTATTATTATTATTATTATTATTAATAAATTAAATAGTATGTAATTATAATTCTTGCATTTTTTATTTAGTGAAACTAAATGTAAACTATTATGATAATAAACAATTAGTTTATTTTTTATTTGTTTTTGCTGTGGGAACAGTATTGCATTTTATAATATATACTACCATTTTTTTTTTTTGAAGAATAATAGAGCTGGTGGGGAATTTCAGGCTTGATCTCCTGATTGTCTGGGAGTTTGGGCTGAACAATGGCAAGCTTACGGCTTCCATGCTGTGAAGTTCACCCAGCTTTCGTTCTCAACCCACTTCTTTTTAAAACTGAAGGGTGGCAGGAGGAGGAGGCGGACAGACATGGCCCTGTAGAGAGAGAGACGGCAAAATGGCTGGGTGGGAGCAACTGGGGCATCTGTTTGTGCATTGTATGTGTTTTCCCGAGTCAACAGTAGAGGAAATGAACGCAGCAGCTAAATATACAAACATCACAATGAGCTAGCGAATGCAGCTGCGCGCGGGAAGGCTAATGCAATGAGTATAATAGCAGATGAAGACAGCCAGCGGATATGAGGAGCTGGTACTGAGTGCGAACGAATAGATGCATGGATGAAAGGCTGAACTGGAGGTCAAGGAGAGAGGGGAGAGCCAGGTGAATAAAGTGCTACTTGATCGGTTGCTAACACCCGACTCAATGTGTCACTGTGTTGAGGTGTTTGTATGCGATCATCATAGCAGCGGGTCATGAGGGAATCACCGTTCCAAGCTGGAGGAGAAAACAGGAAGCCGTGCTGCTGTTTTTTTTCCTCTAACTGGTGTTAATGTGGACCCGGGGTTCTGGATTTGACCCAATGATCATAGAGAGACACAGAGCTTCACTGTAGACCTCGACCTGGACAGAATCATCGTTAGCATCGCAGCTGTCTGCAAGAAAACATCCATGATTAGCCCTTTGCTCAATTGCTTTCGTTCTGTATATACAAATATGGCATTTTTGGGTCAGGTTTACTAAACAGGGCAAATTACAGAGCGAGAGCGCAATCCCATAAAAGCACCAATGGGAGTGGAAAGGTCTGCGACGGATCTAATAATAATATGCAAATTAAAACACACAGGCGCATTTCCATAATAACCATCACAATCCACCAAGAATAGCGCAAGTTTCGCAAAGTGTCTCAAGCAAGCAGAGCCAATGGTTATCAGATGGTCTACTAACAACACAGGAATAGTTCACCCAAAAATTAAATTACCCCATATTTTACTCGCTCCAAAGTCATCTTAGGTGTACATGACTTTCTTCTTTCAGAAGATGACTTTGAAGCTTATTTTGAAGCTTTATTTTGAAGTACTGTGACATAAAAGTCAGAAGTCAGCAAGGAGCAGAAATTTGGCGCTCAGTCAATTTGGTTATTTACGTTATAATTTTAAAAATAGAATTATTTTGGTTACAAAACCCATCAATCTGCTTCAAAGGAGATGTGATATAAATGATAACTTGAAGACATATAGGTTAGTTTTACATCGCGGTACTTGCACATATAAACAATTCATGGAGCTTCAAAATAATGGCAGCTATCCAACCAGCATTCCCAAGCTTGCAAAAGCCAGGATAATTTTTTAAAAAACTCTGACTGTGTTCATCTGAAAGAAGAAAGTCATATATACCTAGGATGGCTTTGGGGATGAGTAAAATATGGAGTAATTTTTATTTTTGGGTGAACTGTTCCTTTAAGACAAGCTGTATGCAGTGTCAAGGCCCATACACACCAAGCCGGCTTCAAAGCTGACCAACCCAAGCTCATTTGAAACTGTTTACATGCAAATCTTCACTTTGTGTGAAGAGTAAGCAGTGTCCCAGCAGGCACGGAGAATGAAGGGAAATTGACATTGGACATGACGTCGGCTAGACGTTACATCATTTTGGCTTACAAAATGAAAATTGATTGACGTCAGTATTTGACATTAATATAATGTTAACCCTAACCCTAATGTTGGAACAACTAAATATCAGCGTCGACCGACATCATTATTATACATCATTTTAACATTGACATTGAATTTACGTTGAAATTTGGTCACTCGATTGTGGCGACCAAAATGTAAAAAAATGTCAATGTCCAATGAACTTGTGTGCTTGTTGGGATGGAAGTTTTACTGCTTCTAGTGTTCATTTCAACTGCTAACTGCAGCAATGTGCGCAAGTAAGTTTTTTTTTAGTTTTGCAGAAATGTAGGTAGAGGCAGGTTTTTCAACAAGCCTATGTTGAAAAGCCTTTGTTGTTGCCTTTTGTCGGCAGCCTTTAAAAAAAAGGTGCGCTTGAACACACAAACAATTAAACAACAGAAATTTGCATTCATCATTCAAAAGGAGAAACCAAACAAAGTGTGTACTAAACAAACAAGGCTTGCTAAATAATTTCAACCATTCATGTTGACAACTTTCTTAATTTTAGGTGGATTATATAACAATAGAACCGTGACTTGTTCTCAAAACTAAGCATCCAACCAGAGTTCTCAGAGTTCATTCAGATGGTGTAAATACCAGTAAATTGACTAGCAAAAGCCTTATTAAATCACATTCCATGATTCATTTAAATACTCTCCTCCCAGAAATGTTATATCTAAAAAGGTAACTCCAACAAATGCAATTTATTTTATGATTATTGTAATTTTTTGCCGGTTTACATTAAGCTGTTAGTACATCTAGCCCTTTGTGGAAGGTTTTCAATAACTCTTAAGTGCGTTTTCAATAACTCTTAAGTGCGTATTTACAATTATACAGTAAGATCACACAGAAGTCCCTTTAAGACTAGTCCGTTCACTCTGCGGCCTACTTGGTTAGACTCCCGACTTAAAAAACATGAATGTCACCACAAAACTTCAATTATGACCGTCCAGACTTTCCAAGTTGGATGCATGTCAGTTCTAAAAATAATGCAGAAGCAGTAGATGTAGTGTCTGTATTGACAATAAATTTGTTTACCAGGATTTATCTACAGTAAAAACCATCTAAGGTGCATGTTCATTTACAATAGAATGTATGTGTTCAATCTACAACAACTTTATGTTAAAAAAAAACCCACTATGTGTGTAGATGTCACTTTAGGGTAGGTTTAGGGTTGCTTGCAGAGTTTCTGATGGTCAGTATGCTGTATGTTGTGGACCTCAAAATAACGTGTTAGAAGACATTAAGCAGAAAGTCTACTTATACTCCAATGACTGCTAGTGTTGACATGTAGTTGCAAAGTTGCTAACTCTTAGTAGACTGTCTGAAGTGGACTATCAGAATAAAGTGTTGCTCATTTTACTCTCTGGATGAAGTGAAGCTTCACTTCCTCTTCTAAGGGTGCAAAGACGGCTAAAAACACAGTATTATGCTGCCAACGGCTGCACATTATCACATTGTAAGGAAACACTATGCGCCTACATTTTTCATATAGATGAAATGTAGTTTTTCAGCTTCTACAGAGGCAATATAATTCTCAAGGACAAGCATTTTGAAACCTGTTTGCCGTTTGAAATAACATGCCATTGTATGAACGGCTAAAATGCATACAATGTTTTTCATTTTTAGTAAAAGAATATGTTGTATCAACACCCACCAAATTAAAAACAAGGCCCTTATCAATTAATGTTACACTCACATGCCACCCACCCCTTACCTAAATGTCACCGCTGGTCATATAAACAGAGTAATTATGATTATTGATGATCTTTCCATCCCAGTGCTGTTTTTATATAGTATTACACCCACAGTTAAGAATACTAATACAATTTCCACTCTCAAATATTTATGTAGGCTCTATAAATACATCCCTCGTTAGCTTCCTCTTCTGAAACAGAAACTTAATGTCATTTTCCACAGCCTGACCACACAGCGTTGGTCATTTAGGGGTGAATTTCCAGAAACTGTATCTCGTCACTTGCTGTCCTGCCTCAGATAACATTCACCCATATATTCTCCTTTTAATGTGACTATATGGGAAGTTTTGCTATTATCATCTAACACCGGGAAAAAACTAAAAACTAGTCTACTCAAGTTAGAACAATAATAGCACACATCACCTTGAAAAGTTGCATTATTTGAGGCATCATTCACGTCTGTAAGACAAATGGTTTCAGTGAACTCTGTCATGTAAAATGCTAAGGCCTTAAGGTGTAGTTTAATCTCCTATTAGCGATCTCTTGTTTCATTGTGATTTGGAAAGTGTGGCAACATAAATATCAAATTTCAAGGATATCTGTAAATTAGCGGTTTGTAATCCACGATTAAACCCAAGCCAATGTGAAATTCAGTCCTCTGATAAAGGACACTCCAGCCTCTGTTCTAGCTTGAGCGTGTCGTATCAGATATCTCACATCTTCATACCTGGCCTCCCGCCACTTTGGCCGCTGCATGAACAGGCAACAAACCTCCGCCAATCAAAGGGCGCTTGTTTGTACACAGCAAATCAGATGCAAACAGATACGAGGGAGCTTGACTAATCTAGATATCTTTGGACTTCTACAGCTCCCTGTCAAATGGGTGCAACTTATATTTTCCAAAACCAGAGCTTTAGTCATTGCTGTGTAAATGAAGTTGGGATAGCTGATTCTAACAAATTTACAAAATGTGAGAAAAGTCCCAATTATGAGAAAACAAAACTATTGCTGTTGTTAAGTGTAATGTTGAAATCATTAGCATTATTAGCAATCGCAATCATCAATTGTAAAATATAAAAGGTGAAGTTGAGAGAAAAAGCTAAACTTATTTTGCAATTATGCAATTATGAAAAATTTTAATTGAGGAAAAAATAAATAAATAAAATTATATATATATATATATATATATATATATATATATATATATATATATATATATATATTAGTAGTTGCAATTACCAGAAAGTCACATTTATGAGAAGTAAGGTTGTACTTCATGATAGCATTTGTGAACATAGTCATAATAGTAAAACGTAAAATTATAATTGCAAGAAAAAAGGAAATAAGGTTGCAGTTTTGACAATCTTATTACAAATCGCAGTTCTGAATAAAAAATAAAGGTGCAGTTGTGAGAAACAACTGTTTTAATTGGGGTGTTATTGCAATTGTTAGGTATAATGCCACAATCATTAGCAATTGTTTGTTGTTAATTGCAAAGTTTATACATAAAAGTGCAATTACAAGAAAGTCACATTTATGTGAAATAAAGTACTTCACAATTGCAAGTATGAATATAAAGTCATAAATGTAAAATATAAAAGTACAATTGTGAGAAAAAGTAACAAATCACGAGAAAAAAAGTGTGGTATTGTCACGCTTGTTAAGCATACTATTAGCAATTAGCAATTATTCATTGTTAATGGCAAGTACTATATATAAAGCAATATGAGAAAAAGTGGTTATTTTTAAGAGTATTTATAAGAGTATTTCACTTTTATTTCTCGTAACGGTGGCTTTTTAAATATATGTTCTTAGTTATGAGAAATAAAAGTTAGAACTGTGAATACTTCATTTCATAATTCGTTTTAAGAAATAGTGTTGTATTGTGAGCTATGAAGTTGCAATTCTAAGACATAGCTGCAGTTGTAAGGCACAATGAGAATTATATGTATATATATATACACACACACATATATATATATATATATATATATATATATATATATATACACACACACACATACATATATATATATATATATATATATATATATATATATATATATATATATATATATATATATATATATATATATATATACACATATCAGTAAAGCTGCAATCAGGATGGGCTACTAGTTGGAACTAGTTCCCGAGTTAGTGTTTGCAAAAGTACAAACTTGGCAAGCTCTTGCTGAACTGGTGGAAGAAAGTTTGTCATATAAGTTTGGGAGGTTACACAGCTGTGCATGAGGAAATGGTGTCAGGTTTTTTGATGAATGGGCAAGCCAAGGTGTGTTTTCTGTGAGTGAGGGTTATTCTTACCATAGTATCAGGGGCCACCATTTAAGGAATTGTCTCACAGGTATGTGCACAGCTAATAGGAGGGCAACCGCAAATATTCAGGGTCAGATCAGCAAACACGCCCTCAATGAGGACACAGGTAGATGGTAATTGCACAAATTGAGAGCGCAGAGCAAGCCATGTTCACATGTAATCAGATCCCAAGTGTACTCCCAGATGAAGAGCCATTTATTGGTTAAACTGTGAGTCTGCAGTTTATGGCTGAGGTTAGCTTCAGGCTCACAGTCTTTCCCTCAGAGGTAATAGAGGCTGATTGGATGGGAAGTGGAAACTCAGGCAGGCTGTAATTCAGCACTGTTGACACCTGCTGTCAATGAAACTCAGTCGAAACCTCACATACCGACAATATGAGCTTGACTCGTGTTTTAGCCTGAAAATGGTATAATACGCGTAATGTTTCAAAATTAGCAGAGTGCGCAGATGGATAAAGAAACATCTGGAGATTCATAGTCGGTTTATTTTATTAAAACTCATTCAAAATAATTTACCATGTCTTCATTTTTTATTTTGATATATTTTCAAATGACTTTTATGTACTTTATTGTTTTACCTATTTCAGATAGGTACAGATTTTCACTTAAATTTCACAACTAATGACAAACAAATGAAAGTTAACACACTGCATTAAAATTAAAATATTAAGAAGAATGAGTGTACAGAGCCCTGCACATGATATGCAAGAAAAAAGTAATAAATTGTGCTTATGATTTACTATGATTTTGCCTATTGCTTTAATTTATATATAATGTGCACAATTTAGCAAATCATATAAACAAGTTATAAATCTAAGGAACAAAATAGTAAATTGTGAAGCAGTTTAACCTAATATTTTCTTCCATTGTATCATGTGTTCCATATGACTGAAATAGTATTTCTTTTTAAAATGTACTCCAATATATGTTAATAAATTAAAAAAGAAATCAGATCATCTAACCATAACAATGAAATATTTCTGCTAAGTACAAAGTACAATGTGGTACTATCACGTATGAAGGGTCTGAGGCGTGCGGATCCATGTGCAGGCTTTATTAAAGGAAGGCATGGTCAAAACAGGCAGGCGTCAAACAGGGCAAACAGGAATATCAGAGGTAAGGCAATAGCAAAATCCAGAGACAGGCGGTGGTCAAGTCAGGCAGCAAACAATCACAGAATCAGAAGACAGGCAGGGTCAAAACCAGATAAACAAGAACTTGGAAAACACTCGGATACTAGGGAACAACAAACGAAACAGGCGAACAATGCAACCTGCAGTTGAGTGGCTTGCTGCAGTGTTTATAGTCCTGGGACAGGAAGTTGTCGCAGAGGGAGTGAATGCAGATCACCCAGAGGTCAGGGCTCCCTCTGCTGGCTTGGTGACATAGCCCCCCTCCTAGGAGCGACTCCTGGCGCTCCACAAAACAAACAAAATAAAACCAGGGCGAAGAGACGGAGGAGGAGGAGCCAGGAGAAGGCGGGACGGGAGACCGGAGCGGGAGGCGATCCAGAGCCCAGCCATGAAGGTCAGTGGTGGAGCCGACGGAGGAGGAGCCATGGAGAGGTAGCGGCCATCAACTCCATGGGACCGACCGATGGCGGCGGAGCAGGTGGTCGCGGAGACTGAGGCAGAGGCGGAGAGCCGATGAGCCAGGGTGATGCAGAGGCGCTGGAGGTCCTAGGCGACACCGCAGGCTTTTGGCGACTGATGCGGAGGCGGGGACGAGAAGGACGCGGCGGAGCCAGAGCGACAGAGGACTGAGGTGAAGCCGGGGGAGGAGGAGCCTGACAGAGCCGGAGGATGGAGGGACGAGGCGGCTGTAGGAGTGGAATCCTGAGGCGACGGATGGTCGACGACCGCCAAGGCGGAGCCGGAGAGACGATGGAGCCTGATGAAGCTGGTGGATTGACGGAGCACGTGGTGGAGAGGAGGGAGCTAGGAGCCTAAGGGAAGCCGACGGATCTACGAGCCGAGGTGGAGTCTGGGACTCGGAGGCGAACGATGAAGTGAGGATCCTTCACCCACGGCGGCGATGGAGACTGGCAGACCCGTGGCAAGCTCCAAGTGAAGGGCAGAGGTGAGTGTAGGGGTTGCTGGGATCCATTGACGACGTGTAGCAGGGGTGGGAGGGTGGGAAAACTTGAGGCTTTGCACAGGCGCGGGCACTGGAGGCTTTGCACGTGGCGCGGGCACTGGAGGCTTTGCGAGGCGCGGGCACTGGAGGCTTTGCACGCAGGCGCGGGCACTGGAGGCTTTGCACGGCGCGGGCACTGGAGGCTTTGCACGCAGGCGCGGGCACTGGAGGCTTTGCACGCAGGCGGGCACTGGAGGCTTTGGTACGAGGCGCGGGCACTGGAGGCTTTGCACGAGGCGCGGGCACTGGAGGCTTTGCACGAGGCGCGGGCACTGGAGGCTTTGCACAGGCGCGGGCACTGGAGGCTTGCACGAGGCGCGGGCACTGGAGGCTTTGCACGAGGCGCGGGCACTGGAGGCTTTGCACGTAGCGCGGGCACTGGAGGCTTTGCACGGCGCGGGCACTGGAGGCTTTGCACGAGGCGCGGGCACTGGAGGCTTTGCACGAGGCGCGGGCACTGGAGGCTTTGCACGAGGCGCGGGCACTGGAGGCTTTGCATGGCGCGCGCGGGCACTGGAGGCTTTGCAGGGCAGGCGGCAGCCATCTTGGGAAGCGGCTCTGGGCAGGCGGCCATCTTGGGAAGCGGCTCTGGGCAGGCGGCATCCATCTTGGGAAGCGGCTCTGGGCAGGCGGCCATCTTGGGAATCGGCTCTGGGCAGGCGGCCATCTTGGGAAGCGGCTCTGGGCAGGCGGCCATCTTGGGAAGCGGCTCTGGGCAGGCGGCCATCTTGGGAAGCGGCTCTGGGCAGGCGGCCATCTTGGGAAGCGGCTCTGGGCAGGCGGCGGCCATCTTGGGAAGCGGCTCTGGGCAGGCGGCATCCATCTTGGGAAGCGGCTCTGGGCAGGCGGCCATCTTGGGAAGCGGCTCTGGGCAGGCGGCCATCTTGGGAAGCGGCTCTGGGCAGGCGGCCATCTTGGGAAGCGGCTCTGGGCAGGCGGCCATCTTGGGAAGCGGCTCTGGGCAGGCGGCGTCCATCTTGGGAAGCGGCTCTGGGCAGCGGCGTCCATCTTGGGAAGCGGCTCTGGGCAGGCGGCGTCCATCTTGGGAAGCGGCTCTGGGCAGGCGGCGTCCATCTTGGGAAGCGGCTCTGGGCAGGCGGCCATCTTGGGAAGCGGCTCTGGGCAGGCGGCCATCTTGGGAAGCGGCTCTGGGAAGAAGGCGGCCATCTTGGGCAGCGGCTCTGGGAAGAAGGCGGCCATCTTGGGCAGCGGCTCTGGGAAGAAGGCGGCCATCTTGGGCAGCGGCTCTGGGAAGAAGGCGGCCATCTTGGGCAGCGGCTCTGGGAAGAAGGCGGCCATCTTGGGCAGCGGCTCTGGGAAGAAGGCGGCCATCTTGGGCGGCGCTCTGGGAAGAAGGCGGCCATCTTGGCGGCGGCTCGGGAAAGCGGCCATCTTGGGCAGCGGCTCTGGGAAGAAGGCGGCCATCTTGGGCAGCGGCTCTGGGAAGAAGGCGGCCATCTTGGGCGGCGGCTCTGGGAAGAAGGCGGCCATCTTGGCGGCGGCTCGGGAAGGCGGCCATCTTGGGCAGCGGCTCGGGGAAGGCAGCCATTACTGGATTTGATGCTGTATCCTTTTCCTCCTCAACACCCAGCGTGAAAGCTGACCCCACAGTCACTAAACCAAACTCAATAAACTGAGCAAGCGACTCACGTGGACCCTCGCGAACAAGTTTAGATTTGAGCGGCTGATGTACTCCTCATGATACAACTCAATCAATAAACAGTCCGGTATGTCAGAGAGGTAAGCCATGTCCAAAAACTCTTGAGTATAATCCTCAATCGATCGGGTACCTTGCTTGAGGGCCAATAAGCGTCTAGCGAGGGTCCTACCTGGCCATGGATCAGGTGAAAAGCCGCTGGATCCTGGTGCGAGGTTGCATTCTGTCACGTATGAAGGGTCTGAGGCGTGCGGATCCATGTGCAGGCTTTTATTAAAGGAAGGCATGGTCAAAACAGGCAGGGCGTCAAACAGGGCAAACAGGAATATCAGAGGTAAGGCAATAGCAAAATCCAGAGACAGGCGGTGGTCAAGTCAGGCAGCAAACAATCACAGAATCAGAAGACAGGCAGGGTCAAAACCAGATAAACAAGAACTTGGAAAACACTCTAGGATACTAGGGAACAACAAGCGAAACAGGCGAACAATGCAACCTGCAGTTGGTGGCTTGCTGCAGTGTTTATAGTCCTGGGACAGGAAGTTGTCGCAGAGGGAGTGAATGCAGATCACCCAGAGGTCAGGGCTCCCTCTGCTGGCTTGGTGACAGGTACTAAGAAAATGACATGAAATAAGCATGATTTGTTAGAAAAACAAAGGAATATTAAGACAAAAATCACATTAAATTTGTTTTGCGTTCTTATCAATAAATGCACAATTTCTGTAAATATTATCTAATAATTTGTTGGAAATTGTTAGTGGACTATGTGATTTAGAAGGAGTGTGAAAAACTTTTTTCTTCTTTTTTTGAATGAGGCCATAGTGTCTATAGTAGAAAACACTTATACATCTCTCACTGCATGCAGATTTATAGTAATAACCAACTATTTGTCAAATAGGTATAAATTAACCAGTCAACTCCCAATGTAAGTCAAACATTCCTAAGCATTAATCTGAGGAACTCTGTGGGAACATAAAATCACCATGAGGTCTCTTTAATACCTCAACTGTTTCTTCTAAAGAGTACGTTTTTTTGATTTGTTGTGTTTCTGCTGGCATACTTTTGAAAGTGGAAGTATGGACATGTTAGATGTAGAATTCGAGGGCGGGATATGAATTATATGCATACGGTTTTGGATGAAGGTTTTAACTCTCGCAGGTGGCTGCGTGTTGGAGGCATGTGTGACTTCAGATCTGAGAGCAGTGCTTTAAGGTTCTGGGGAAATTCCCAGAGCATGGAGGGTCTCTCTCTCTCTCTCTCTCTCTCTCCTAAACTATGAAACCTACAGGAGCATCCATTCTACTGTTTTCTCCTTTCCTGTTCCAAGTCCTCAGAGGTTGAGGAAAATGGTACCTGAGGGAATACAGGGACTTTGGCCGCCCTCGCTAGCTCTGACACACACACCTCAGTCTTTCCCTTGTTCTCATATGCTGTCCTCCTGTAATAAATTTTGCATAGTCAAAGAGAAAGACTTGCCCTAACAGTCCCAGAACTCCTCTGTAGGTCCCACAGGTCAGCGCTCGCTGCTTAAACATGTTTGTCTGTGTGCTTACCGGTCCATAACCACACATGGCTTGAGTGAGAACCTGTGCATGTGCATCCTTTAAAGTCTTTTTCAAACTATAAATTTAAAAGGTTATTCGTTTCTGTGTTAGAGTCTGCAACAAGAAGTCCCAAACTGCATAGTCACAGATGCTACAATAGATTTAAAGAGCTCATATGATGTTGCTAAAAAAACATTATTTAGTGTATTTGGTGTAATGCAATGTGTTTAAGCCATAATGAACCATAATGTTCCACATACTGTACATTATTGTGTCTCCTTTAAGCCCCAGCTTCTGAAATGTGTCGATTTGTACAAAGCTCATCGTTCTAAGAAGCGAGTTGTGCTCTGATTGGCCAGATATCCAGTGCATTGTGATTGGCCGAATACCTCAAGCACGTGACAGAAATGTTACACCGCTTACCATGATGCCGTGTCTTGGTGCTTTGACACAAAAAATATAAAAGCCATTACAAATGAGGGATTTGTTGCATCTGGTGGTGACATTATAATGACTTGCATTGCGCCTCGTAAACATAATACCATGTCTGCATTTGTGATTTGAGAAAATACAAACTACAAGCATTACTCTAGGCTGCTCAAAGCAGCCTGTCAGATGTTTTAATTAGAAAACATAACCCACTTAAAAGGTTGTGAGTCAGAAGCACTGGACTGTCATTGCAGAGTTGGAATTGTCCCACTTTATAATGTCTGTACATAGCCAGCATAGGCTGCTCTTCAGGTCCTCCGTAATTACTCTGAACACGCTTGAATATTTTGATTGAACTGTTCTGCAACAGTGTTGTATACACAGCTTAACCACAGATTTTTAGTTGCGTCCTCTTTTGGAAGCACAAAGAAAGTAGTTTTACTTTCACAATGAATCACAGCATCTCCAGAACATGGCAGCGACGTTTTTAGTCAACTGAACAGCTAAAGAAAGCAATCGGTGCAAGAGAAGAGTAAAAAGATTTTCATTTATGTTATTTGCAGTTTGCATTATTTCGCATTTTCTTCTTTTTCATATTTATTATGAGAAATAAAGTTGATATTTTGAGATGTGAAGTTACAATTATTAGAAATAATAATTAATTGTACTTAAATTACTGAAGTCCTAAAATGTGCAATTGTCTTAATTTACAATAAACAAATCCCAAATGTGATAAAAAAAAATCACATTACAATAAATAAACAAAAATTGCAATAGCAAAACATATAGTTGCTACTACAAGAAATGAAGTCAGAAAAATGTTATATAAAGTTGCAATTACAAATGTAATTCAATAACAACAATTACATAAAAAATCTAATTTTAAGATATATTATAAGCTGCGATTATGAAAAACAAAGTTGGAATTATATATACTAAAGCCCAAGTTATGAGAAATAAAGTTGCAATTAAAGGAAATAAATTCAAAGGGTGAGTCAGATATGAAATCACAATTACTCAAAAGTCAACATTGTGAGACACTTCCTATATTTTAAAATATAAAGTCCCAAATGTGATCTACAAAATCACGATAACAAAACTGCAATGGTGAAATGCAGAGTTGCATTTATTAGAACTTAATTGTAAGACACACCCCTGGTTTCACGGACAAGACTTAAGCCTAGCCCTAGACTAAGCGTAAATCTGGCCTGTTTCAACTGAATGAAATTTGCACTGAATGATCTTAAAAATGTCAGTACCATGTCAGTAAGGCATGTTTATAAAATTACTTATGTGTTCTGACTGAACTGTGGCCTAATCCTGGTTTAGGCTAAGCCCTGTCTATGTTAACGGGCCTAAAGCTGCATTTATAAAAAATAAAGTCATAATTATGACATAATTAACATAAGTAACAACAAAAGCATTTATCATAGATCTTTGGAGATTATGCCAGGTTGTGTCATTTGCTATGATTACTTTTGTAAACATTTATAACAAGTCTTATGAGCATTCATTTGCGTTTTGAGTGATCTTGCAATCCCTGTATTCTTTTTAAGCATCTCTCCTCATTTATTCAGTTCATATGGAGTTTCGATTGCACTTTTCTTTCATGTGGAACGGGCAGGAGGTAATAGCCAAATGTGTTGAGAAATTAGTACAGATGCGCTTTCCGTCGTTAAAGTTAATTAGCGGCTGAGAGAATGAACACCTGCTTGCCTCCCACCCCAAACTCATGTGCGCACACACACACACACACAATCTTTTACCAATGCACCTTCACCTCTAGCCTTCACACCCTACGGCCTTTTTCCATGTGCATGTGTAACAGGTCCTTCCCCTGTCAAGAGTTGGTTACTGTTTATTCATATTATTTTTAATCTATTCAACTAAATTTAAATATTGTTTCTATCATCAGCATTTCCCATTATAAGTAAAACTACAGTCAAAAAAAAAAGGCACAGAATTCACTTTGAAACATTTTTCATTTGACAATTAAAAAAACAACAACTGCAAGTAACATTTAATGACCAAAAAAGTATAAATATGACAATTAGTATTAATATATAAGGTTTATCATCTGAAACCTGAATAAACAAGTTTTTCGTTTATGAATGTTTTGATAATATAGGAGAATATTCGTCTGAGATACAGCTATTTGAAAATTTGGAATTGGTTTAGTGGCAGGCATATTCTATTCTATTCTATTCTATTCTATTCTATTCTAGTCTACTGTCTACTGTCTCTGCTCTTTAGTAATAAATACTAAATATTATTCTCACCAAAATGTTCTGCTTTCATTTGGAGTCACCAAATGCTAAATAAAGCCAGAACAGGAAGATTGGTATCACATTCTTATTCCGAAAATTACGCATTTTTTGCTTCCAGTGGGTGTTTAGTGTCAAAAGGGAACAAAGATGTGGTGTCACATTTTGTGAAAGCACCACCCAGCTCCATACAGGAAGTGTGGGTGTGTCCCGGCAGAAAATTAGAAACTTCGGCTATTCTGGTGTACATTGAGAAAAAAATGTGTTGAATATGTTGAATAAAAAAAGGTGTGAACGTGTTTCATGGGTGTGAATGCACTATTTGTGGACTTGTGGGTGGGTGATCATGAGTATGCTTTTTTTGTTTGTATCTACAAATGTTGCCGTCTTTGTCAAGATGTTGTAGCTTTTAGCACAAAGTGTAAGAAGATATATACGGAGCAGATCACAAGAGCAAGTGGCTATTTATGTGCAGTAGATCTAGCAGTCAGATACAGTGTGATGCAGTTGTGGCTAGTTAGCAACCATCGCTCTATGTTTATCCGAAATCCCCCAGCAACAAGGAATGCTTGAAAGTCATTTCTTAACCCCAGCTTGAACCCTTACCTCTCCTTTTATTATAAAAAAACCTCTCAAGCATCAGTTTATCTAACATTTGATGTGAGCTTCAATGTAGTAAGCTTCAATGTAGATTTTAGCCATGGAATTTTATTGAATGATAAATATGGCACAAAAATATGGGAAAAAAACAACAGCAAAACGGCATTACAGACTATGAAGGCCATGATATACTTCATGCAGAAACAAAGAATGAATTTGTGTGTAGTCATTTCAAACAAAATCAGGCCAAAATAGTTTGTTTGGAGTTCATTTCAAGCTCATAACGGTTTGCCAGTTCCTGAAGGTTAAATAACTTGTCAAAGCGAACTTTCTGGAATAGACTTGTCAAAAGTTGTCAAAAGCTTAATGGTGGTGATGTTGAATATTGATATTCACATTGAGATTTAACTACTCGGTGCAAGTTGATTGATTCATATTAAATCTACAGCCAATTAGCTTACTGTTTTGCATTTAAATGGCTGATTATTCATTCACTAAAGTAATAATCTACAACAACAGCAATAACCTACAGCAGCAGCCGTTCAATTGTGTAGCAGATCTGTTCCACCACTAAAACCAAACCCATTAGCATTGCCATGTCCATGACCATGCTAACATTTTTGAGTTGTCATGATAGAACTATATTCAGCCCATTTCATTTTGGGAGTTCAAAACAACTTTCTAGAAAAGTTCATTCACGCTGGTAAACATCTCTGAACTAGCATTGGTCCATGGCGATTTTATAACGGGGTGGAAATCTTCTTTGATTCATTTCTTCAGTCTCTCTAAGTCAGATATTCATGAGTAATACTGTAAAGCTGTTTTAAAGCTGTAAAGTTTTAAATCAATCTATTGTATAAAACACTATATAAATAAATGTTATGTGACTAGAGCACTCATAGAGCTTTGCGACAGGCTCCATATGTCAGTCAGCTAACTTTCATTGTTGATTAATGTGCGAGAAGGAGGGAGAGTGGGAGAAAGAAGAAGAGAGTGACATGGAGAAAGAGCTATTTAAGGAATGCATACAGTGAACTCAAAAACATCAGAATATGGTTCAGTTCCCATTCATCTAAATTTTAATTAGCTGTTGCATCAAGGCAATGTTTTTTTGAATGGGTGAAATAAGATCTGTGTGAAAAGGTATTTTCATGTTTTATTTTATAGCACAAAATATCAGTATCTCGCATTTTCTTAAGCTTACTTTGTCTTGAAAAAGTGTTTACTAAAAGGTCTTTAGATTGAAGGACTTGTTGCAAGCTGCTAAGGGGATATTGACAATGGCGCTGAAGTCATCTGACCATGATGTAGTTCTTTTATAGCCTACTTTTACTCTAGCTTTTAGCTGATTGCATTCTTTTTTACTTTTTTTAATTCTGAAAATTGTGAAGATTATCATGATACACAGAGTCATAAACTTTGTTTGTCAAAGAGCTTATTTTCTGCAATAATCTATCTGGAATAAGCAATAATCACGATCTGGTCAGAGACAGACTCTGGATATATTCAAAGGAGTCTTTAATTAGACAACATAGGGTGCTGTGAATAGCCATGTACTCAAACATAAAACAAGAATTTCAACAAGGTAAGTAAAGTTCTTTCCTTTGTAGGAGAATGGTGTGAGCGTGTTTTTGAAGGGTGGCAGGTGAGTGGCTACAGCTGCGGGTGATTAGTACTCGGATGATCGTGACGAGGTGGCGGGTTGTTTATTACTTATTTACATTCATAATTTGACATAATTTAAGACAGGACTTTATTTAGGAGTTTATGTACTTCAATGGAGCAATGCAATTTTTATAAAATTGAAAAAATTAAAAGAATAAATAGCTATTTGGCTAGTAGTTAGCATTATAAAATATCCTGTGAAAACACAGGAATGTATTACATTTTGAATTAAGACTTTGAAGACTAATAAACTGTTTGCAATTAGACTATGAATCTGAATGAAAAAGCAGTGAGTTTTATGATCTTTGTATTTATGTTTAATGTTTAACCTTTGTTGTTGGCCATCCCGAATAACCTAAAATACTGAAATGAATCCCAAATGACTGTCCAATGGAAGCAATTAGTTGTTTGCTGGAAGCAGAAAGAGGGTCAGAAAGAGCCCTGGCTGAATCTGGGGCTCTTTCTGATGGTATTACCTGATGGAGGGGAACTTCCATCTTACCAAGATATTAATATCAGGCATGCTGTTACACGCATCACTGAATTTCTGCCAGGGAACACATTATTCAAGAGAGAGAGAGTGAGAGAGAGGAAAAGGGAGGCCTTGGAAAGATAGAGGGAGAAATGAACAAGTGAAAGTCAGGAGGAGAGAATTTGATGACTGAGTGAGAAATACTGAAGGGGTTTAAACAGACATACAAAAACAATCAGACTTTCATCGGCAGGTGACCAGACAGAAAGCGTCTCCAACACATCCAGTGTCCCTTTCATTTCCTGTTTGTGTAGCTGGTCAGAGCACGTTCACACACGCCACAGGACTGTTTTAGTCACTTATTATTGCTCACTGTATTTTTAGATGATTGTGAATATGGAATGACAAACTTTTGTACATTTAGTTGTACAGCAGCTGTACAGCTCTTATCACATTATAGTTCTGCACGTCTGCTGCGTTCTCAAAACTCTGGCCATTTGATAATACCTAGGATATCAAAATAGACTGCAGGCAGCAGATCCTTTTCCTATGTAGCTCCCAAACTCTGGAAAAATCTCCCTAACACTATTCGGGAAGCAGACACACTCTGTCAGTTTAAATCTAGATTAAAGACACATCTTTTTAATCTAGCCTACACATAACACACGAATACACTTTTGTTATTCAAATTAAATTCACATTTAAAGGAGAACTGGCCCCAACTGAGCCTGGTTTCTCCCAAGGTATTTTTTTCCTCCATTCGGTATGGATGGGGTTTTGTTCCCTTGCTGCTGTCGCCTCTGGCTTGCTTTGTTGGGGACACTTAACTTCTAGCGATTATCGTCAAATTGATTACAGAGACCGTCTCTGCATTTAATAACAAATTGTACAATCTCGTCATTATACATCCCTATCATTGTTTTCTTCTACTTTATACTGTTCAGTGCTTTGATACAATCTGTATTGTTAAAAGTGCTATATAAATAAAAAATATTAATTGATTGATTTAAAAAATATCTAGAATATACGCCTTGATTACAAGATAAATATCCTTAGAACAATAGGCCTACATTTTTAATGTATATTTTAACTTGTCTTCCGATATACCTAATTCTTTATTTTTCTTATTGTTAGAAAAAATAAAGATTTGAAAACATGTAGTAGAGTCAGATACTCCGTCAGATACTTTATAGAATTTACAGTGGCAACAAAATCTGAAACAAACACAACTAGTAAATAAATAAATATTGGGTTTGTTATTATTTGAAATAATTTGTAAATTATAGATTTCATATTATGATTTAATATTATTTTACATTTTTAATAACAACAATACAATACGCTTAAAAAATATATATTTTATATAATATATATATAATATATAATATATAAAAATATATAATATATATTTTTATATTTAAAAATGATAATAAACTACTAATAATACTATAGGTTAAAGGGAGTCATGTTAATAAAAAATAATATCCATAATTTAAAAGCCAATAAAAAGTGTGTGTGTCGTATAGGTTCATTAATATCTAAGATTTCATCAGATTATGCATACAATATCATCACTAACTAAGAAATGTCTCTTTTTTTCTCTTTTGTCGTCTCTTTCCTCTGTGGCTTTATTAGAGATGCAGGTGTTCTCTGATCACTTGAGCCTTGTAAGATGCATAAAGCCCTGCATAAGTTCTGCGAAGCCTTTTGTAGTCCGACTAGCCTACAGCATGTGGGCACCCAACTTTAAAAAAGGCCAAATTTACAATCTCCACAGAGAGAGCTCTTTTAGCAGTACATAATGGTCCATTTTATGAGTGCATGCCGATGCTTGTCATGGTGTCTTCAGTGAGATGATGGAAAATGTGAAGTGTATGTGATGTCACGTACCAATACAACACCACCGCTCTGAACAAAGGAGAAAAAACACGCTCCAAAAGAGTACACGCACACATCCACTCACGCCCAGTGACATCAGGTCTGGGAAGATGTGCTCAGTCGTTGTGATATGATAATGTTTGTGGTGTGTGGAAGAATTTGAGAGCGAGGGATGTGGAAAAAGTGTGGATAAAGATATATTGATGTTTAGAGATGGGGAAAATCCACCTTTCCTACCTAAACCACATGATAAAGATGCCGCCTCAGGCCGAGGCATGGGTTTGGCTGAGTCTTGTCATTCTCTTCCTTCACTTATTGACTTTTAATTGGTGCAGACAGATCTTTCTCTGTCTCTCTCTTTTCTCTACTAAAGGAAAAGTATGTATTAAGTGGAAATAGTGCAAATGTCATCCTTAGCTTCTTCTGCTACTGCTGATACTACTACTACTACTAATACTGTTACTGTTCCTTCTTTTACTGCTGCTGTTACTAATATTACTGCTTCTGCTGCTACTACTAACGCTACTACTATTACTACTGCTACACTACTACAGAACTAAAAAATGATCTTTTGATGATCTTTATGATGTATGAAGATTTTTGCTCCATGAGAATGTGTGTTCAGTGTAACTTGTTTAGACCCTACGGCTGTAATAAAACGTGCAGATGATTCCGCTGACAAATTACTGTGTGAAGGTTACTGCTCTAAACAATGAGTGATGAGTTTTAATGAAGGGTGATGATGTGGTATATATTGTTTATTTACTTTGGAAAGGAAGGCCAGAATGATCTAAACATGTGGCTGATAACTGCCGCCTGTGGAGCGATTAGGTGATGACATACAAATAATCAGTGTGTGATTCTGTCAGCTACTTGATTCATGGGATACTCAGCCAACATGAGTGGTTGTGTATCTGTCTAATCAAATGGCTCTTCTGAGATGGAAGGAGAGACAGATCGGAGGTACTCCCATCAGGTTTATCTCCAACCTTCATCAAACTCACCTGCTTCATTGATTCAGTTGATTTAGGTGAGTTTGAGCTAAAGGGAAAGGGAACCTTCTGGGCTTTGAGAACCCCTGAGAGAGAGAGAGAGAGAGAGAGAGAGAGAGAGAGAGAGAGCAGAGGAGGAGATGATGTTGGATGTTGGATTACTTTGCAGTATATGCTGGTTAATTGTTATTTTAGACTGGAGGACGTGCATTCTTTATAGGATCTCAGCTTCCAGGTAACGGTAGAGTGATGTTTGCTCAATCTGAGGAGAGACGGAAACAAAGACATCCTCCTCCAAATACAATACTCTCCTTCCCTCTGCCATGTACTCACACGCTCCTCTTCATTCATGTTTAATACACAGGCACACACTGCGTCTTTAGCATCAGCTCTTCCTGAGCTATGTTTGTTATTGTTTGTATTGAAATTCCCAGGTGTCTTCCTGTTCCTGTTCCGCTGGTGTGTTCCGGCTCGGAAAACTCTGCATCAAATACTCCAGCATGACTCAGATGCTGAAAAGGGTATCCCTTCTTATTTCTCTCTCTCTCTCTCTCTCTCTCTCTCTCGTGGTGCAGGAGGGGCAGAACAATGCTGGTATTTAACGTTCACATCTTTGATGACACATACATAAGTTCTCCTGAGCTGCTTTCAGAAAAATCTGGAAGATCATAGGAAGCCTACAGAGTTTTTAAAGGCATATAAAACCTAAACTTCATCCTTGGGTTTAACCATCATTGTCTTAAATATAAACTATAAAATCTATACTATAAAGTTTTTTAAAAAAAGGTTACATTACGCTCAAGCTAAAACTATTCAGCTTGAAATCCAACAAAATCTGGGACTTGTCTGGGCTTTTCTGTAATATTTATGCAACAATTTATAGAAGAATGTTAGAAAATTCCCCATGAGGATTAATTATACTGTCTGTGTCTATCACTTCTGAATTTTAATAATTGATTTTCACCACAGATGTTTCAGGCAGCATTTGCATTCTGAAGAGTTATATTATGAATATATGTATTACTTTTAATGAAAGCATATTTGGGTAATAAAAAAGCAATTTAGCAAAACTACAAAAATATACATATACATACACTTTATTGCAGTTTCCAGGTCAAATGTAAGTATAGACAAAACGGCAACAACTTTTATTCAGTTTTAAACAAATTATTATAACAAGGGCAGGTGATCAAATAGTAAGGACTTACTTTCACACAGTTCCTTAAACAATGTGACCTCAAAACAATTTTATCTTAGTGAACAATTTGTAAAATAAAAACCAATACATTTTGGTGTTTTTGTCACATAAACAGCTAAATGTGTATGTTTCTCTGATGTAATAAACGTTCTTAGTAGCACACCTGGTACAGCAAACTCCATTAGACACTAGTTATGATAAAGAGCTCAAAGATATGTAGAAGTAAGCTAAAGGACATGATTGCTTCAAAAATGTGTTTGACTGCAGAAAGTTGGTGACCTCTTTGCACTATGCGCCTCAGCATCTGCTGATCTCGCCGTCAGTTTACGTGGTCTACCACTTTATGGCTGAGTTGCTGTCGTTCCCAAATGCTTCCATGTTCTTACAATACAGCTGACAGATGACTGTGGAATATTTAGGTGTGAGAAAGATTTGTTACACAGGTGGCATCCTGTCACAGTTCCACGCTGGAATTCACTGAGCTCCTGAGAGTGACCCATTCTTTCACAAATGCACTTGTGGCCATGGAAGTGATTGGGTGAGAGAATACATTTGGCAATATAGTGCATATACAGATTTACATTTATCCATTTCAGATACAATTGAACACAAAACAAGCCACCCATTTAGGATTTGAACTATCATTACCATGTTGTTGTTGTTGTTTTTGTTTATGAAACAAATATGAATATAAAAATTAATATTGTATACCTAAAATCAATGGAGCACACGGTAACAAACAAAAAAAGGTGCTGCTGCTGCTACTACTACTACTACTACTTTTATTACTATTACTATTACTACTATTACTACTACTACTACTACTACTACTACTACTACTACTACTACTACTACTACTACTAATGATGCTGCTTCTATTATTACTGTTACTATTACTGCTATTACTACTGCTGCTACTACGACTACTGTGCTGCTGCTACTACTACAATTATGACTATAATTATTACTACAATTACTACTGCTACTTTTATTCGTACTGCTACAATAATACTGTTACTGCTACTACTTTTACTGCTGCTGCTACTAATATGTACTGCTGCTTCTACTACTTTTACTACTGCTGCTACTACTGTTATTACTGCTGCTACTATTATTACTGCTTCTGCTGATACTACTACCACTACTACTATTACTTCTGCTACACTACTACAGAACTGAAAAAAACAATCTTTTGATGATCTTTATAATGAATTGAACACAAAACAAGCCACCAGTTCAGGATTTGGACTACATGTATCATGCTGTTGATTTCTGAATCTAAAAATATTCAACCCATAAAAGTTATTCACTCAGGAATTGGACTACAATTGGACTACACTGATTGTGCTGCATATTTTGTAACATTTTAGTTTAAGTATTACATTCACTTTTAAATATAGTTTAAGATTATGTTCATAAAACAAATGCTGTGAAATATTAAGTTACTGAACAAATTTTAAGCTTTGTAGTAAATTTTAAGTAATCCACTGTCAGGAAACACCCACTTCACCTATCAGTCAGCCTCATTCTCCCATTCACAATCACCAGAATTCGAACACCTGCACCACACACCTGTACCCAATCAGTGCTACCACACTTAAGGGAAGCTGACTACAGTCTCTCATTGGCTGGTCTTGAGATCGAATCCCTACACTCTCCTTTTCCTATTCTTGGATCCCTGTCCAATGTCATAAGGCCTTCAACAAACTTATCTAGACTTTCCTGCTTGAGATCTTCTGTCTTCGCTTTGTTTGTTTATGTTGATGTATAATAAGTTACCTTGAATCTCCTCCAGTCTGCCTGCCTGCCTGTCTTCCCTGAGTGTGTGTGACAGAAGACCAGCCCCAAAACAGAACATTTTACAAAGTTGTTGACATAGAACCTCTGGAAGAGGCTGCTCATGAGCCGTACCTCGAGTTGGTACAAGTGC
Organism: Puntigrus tetrazona; assembly: GCF_018831695.1. NCBI lineage: Eukaryota > Metazoa > Chordata > Actinopteri > Cypriniformes > Cyprinidae > Puntigrus > Puntigrus tetrazona. The sequence goes on from NC_056720.1 coordinate 13,716,076, forward strand.
TGAGAGAGGCACTGCCCCAGCTGAATACCTCCCGGGTGAGAGTATGAACTGCCATGTTGCAATGTTCCCTCTAGTTTGAGTTGCAGCCACATCAATTTGCCACCAATCAGGCCAAGGTTGCTTTCATCATCTTGCTGCTGTAAGGACAACCTCTTCAATGGGCCAAGGCCCTGTGGAACACCCAAAACTTTCTAACTGAATTCATTGGACACTTCAAAGAGGTATTCGGCCAAACAGCTACCCCCTTATCTGTGCATGATGAACTCTTTAAACTCCGGCAGGCAGACTCCTCCATCCACGACTACAGTCTACGGTTCCGGACTCTCGCCACTAGCAGTGGATGGAATGAAACTGCACTCTTATCTGCTTATTGCGTGGGCTTCATCCCTCACTCTGCCAGAAAATGAGTTGAGTTCCTTCCCGCAGCCTCAAGGAGGTCTTCAGTTCCTCACCTGTGCTCACCCATCCAGATTCAGTGCTGAGGTTCATGGTCGAAGTGGATGCAGCTACCCTGGGAGTAGGTGGGATCCTCTCCCAGTGGGAATGGTGAAACCTACTCATGCACTTAGTTCTCAAAGTAGTTGTACCACCGGAGCAGAATTTAACATGGGAAACCGAGGCTGTTGGCCATGTTGGCGGCACTAGCTAGAAGGAACAAAATACCTATTTGAGGTGATTACTGATCATCCAGTATCTGCAAGAAGCCAAATGTCTAAATCCCTGACAGGCCCGCTGGACCCTCTTCTTTACCATCCCCTATAGGCCTGGCACCAACTTCCGTCAACAGTCTTTGCATCTCAGTTCAATGGTCCCTGAGCAGTCAGGTCCGTGCCGCTACTCTCCAGAGCCTATGCGGAGACCGCAGATATGTACAGTCTTTTGTAGTCATCCACACCTCTCCGGGATCTGGGCACCCAGGCAGTGACCAAACCCTCTCGCCTCTCTCTAACCTTTATTGGTTCACTGGGATGTCGCCCGATATGTCAAGTCCTGTTCTGTCTGTTCCTTCACCAACACTCCATGGTGGCTCCTGAAAACAAATTAGTCTTGTTGCCTATTCTGCCTCTGGTCACACATCGGAGTTGACCGCTACTGACCTGCCCCAATCAGATGTTTACACCGCCATTCTCGTAGTTGTAGATCGATTTTCTAAAGCATGCAAGTTCATTCCCTTAACTCAGGGTGTTAAACTCAAATTCACAGAGGGCCAAAATTAAAAAAAGAACATTGTCAAGGGCCAGACCAATTTTTTTTTTTTTATGTTTTATTATCTTTAAGACACAGTAAACTACTGTATTAACCATCCTCATATATTACAATTGGATTTTTGCTTAAATACTGAAACCAGAACAGGTTTAAGAAAATAATAAAAACAAAAACTGAAAAAATATCAGGCTTCTATATCTTTAACTTTATTCATTTTAATTGTAACCTAAATCTTTTCATCACAGACCATCAAGGCCAACACCTAAAAAATATCTCTTTCAACTTTGAACAGACCATGCCATCAGTAAATAAAATAATATTTATCCATTTTAAATAATACAAAATTAAGCGGCCACATAAAATGCCGACACTTGAGCCCAGTATCGCCAATGCGCGGCATTTTCGACAATCAAAACAGACAGTTCCGGCTTTCGTGGAAAAATGCTGCGCAATTGCGGGACGATTGGCACACATCGAGCCTGCTCCATTTCTATTCCGTTCGTGTTTTTAAGACACAGCTAAAGCAGCTTCCTGCTCCACATCAGAACTCCGCCCCGGCACCGGCTGCTCTCCTATTGGCCGTGCGTAGATGTCGTCACAGCGTTTTGGCTTTCTCGAATTAAAAATGTTTTAAATCGAGTCAAGCGCCACCCGCTGCTGCGACGCTCTGTATTCTGACAGCCTTACATACACAATGAATAGCCGCGTTCAATGTGCAGGCACCTTTAGCGATGCGTGCGCTGTATACGGCCCGGCGGGCCAGATGTAATACATATTTGAAATCATCTCGCGGGCCAAATATAATTGTAGTGCGGGCCAAGAAATTGGCCAGTGGGCCTGAGTTTGACATGTCTGCCTTAACTGGATTACCAACCGCCCTGGAGACAGCCAATGCCATATTTACATGTCTTCCAAAACTTCAGCCTGCCTGAAGATATAGAATTAGACTGAGGGCCCCAATTTATCTCTTGAGTGTAGCACGGAATTCTCCTCTGGGTATCCTTCAGCCTATCATCCGGATACCATACACAGACTAACAGCCAGACAGAGTGTAAAATCTAGGAGCTTTGGGCGATATCTCTGAGTCTACTGTCATGAACAGCAGGACAGCTGGAACCAGGATCTGCCCTGGGCGATTATACCCAAAATTTTCTGCGCCAAGAAGATACCGGTCTCCACCACTCTTTCCCTGGTCGGTGAGCCCTCCATCGTTTCAGATTACTGAGAGGCGAGATGGTATGGAACTCAGTGCCGCGTTCATCTCCAGCAGGCAGTTCGGGTTACCAAGAAAATGCCAATGCCCGTCGATCGTACAACCCTGTCTACCACAATGGAGATCAGGTGTGGCTCTCCACCTGGGAAATATGCATCCAACTGCCTGCAGGAAGCTGAATCCCGGTACATAGGTCCCTTTTTCATGGTCACAGCAAATCAATGCAGTCATTTACCAGCTTGAACTCCCTCGCCACTATGGGATTTCAGCCACCTTTCACGTCTCACTACTCAAACCATACATACTCCATTCTCCCTTCCTCCGCAGCTCAACACTGACAACATCTATCGGGTCCAGGAAATCCCTGACTCCAGGCAGTGAGGTGGCCACCTCCAGTACCTGATAGACTGGGAAGGATACGGATGAATCTCCTCCAGTCTGCCTGCCTGTCTTCTCTGAGTGTGTGTGATATCCACAAGACTCCAGTCCATCATTTACTATATTGTGAAGTGAAAAGCTGCATAAAATCTATAAAATAAAAAACATTAAGTTGTTGCTTCTGAGTTAGACCATATTCTATAATACTGCTTCCTCCAGTGAAAAAAACAATAGATTTTTTCACTAGTAAACGATCAAAGGAAATTTTATAAGGTACCTTTCCATTACTCCTTTAAACTGAAATTGCAAATTAAAAATATGGAAATAATAGAAACAAATAGATTTTGCTAATTGTTTTTAGGCAATTAATCAGAAATGTATATATTTTTTTACATTTTTCTTTACAGGTTGCATGGAATCACAACTGACTTAAACTCAGCCACTCTAGTCAATGATTGTTTATCTGCATTGAGCTGCATCATGCACATGTTCGGTAAAGATACATGCATATGACTCCTTCGATTAAATATGATCAAAAACCGACCAAAATCTGTTGCCATGACTTATCGCAAGAGAAGAAAAAATGTTTTAGTTGCATAATATAGGAAATGTAAATGCATTCATTTCACTATACTTTTTATCAACATTTATAAAATATTGCCAAAGTTTTGCACAAATCTGTAATGGAAACTTGCCTATAGAGGACTCGTATTTTAGCCTAAAGTAACGTTTCAAAGTTAAACACTTCTTTGTACTGGATTTTTGTAAAAACATGCAACTTTTCTCTTCACAAGATGTTAACTGATAGACTACAGCAGAGCTGATTACTTGTGGATTACTGCAAAGGGTGAAATTTCTACTCTTGCATCTTTCAGGAAGCTAAAACGGAAACAAAGTGCTTTAAATCTTAATCTTCTAATAAATCTGATATAATGGAGCATAAACCACTTGAGACCCTACTTCCTCACAAAGAGACATAAAGTCTAACACAGTGCCAGCTACCACACCACAAACAGGTTAATCCCGTTGAGAAATATTTGAGTACCGTCTCTGAATATTTATGCTTGAAAGCAGGTTCAAACATATCAGGCTTCTCACTTCTCACTTTTTCTGTCCAATGACTCACTGATTACTACTCATTCAGAATTGCTGTCAATAAGAAACCTTATCACTGAAGACGTGTTTTAACAGCGTGAAGCAGCTACAAACATGTGACATGTGACAATCAAAACAACAACAACAACAGCTGTTCTGGATCAGTAACAGTTCTGTGTGTGTCGCCATGGAAATGCTCTATAGCAATGGTGAAAGGGAAGGATGCACAGCGACCCAATTCGCATGCGTCCTATATAGTATATGAGATTAGGATTAGTGTGTCCCAGATCATAGAACATAGTGTGACAAAGGTGGTGTATTATGTCATTTTTAAAGAATGCATGCGTCCCCACATGATTTCTAGTTTCCCACAATCACTGGCTGCAGAAAGGGAGGAGTATGTTATGTCAGAAAAAATATTTTATATGGGTTTTGCATAAAGGGTTCATTATTTGTGTTTTGTTATTTATAACAATATAGATATAAAATATATAAATTCACAATTCTGTTTTTTTCTCTCAATCATGTGATACAAGCAAAGCAGAAACTGCGAAAAAAAAAAAAGAAATAAAAGTTGCAATTATGACTATTTATTGCACGACTCAATCACAAAACAATTGCGAGTTTGCACTTGTTTTCTCAGCGTTATATACTCAAATTGCGACTTTTAAAAGCTTATGCTTACGTTACTAGTATATACTTGTACAGTTATGCAAATGTAGCCATGACTAACTAAACTAAGCTAAAATAAAATAATAAAATACACATAAGGAAGACGATATTTAAAATGTGACTAAAAAGAAACAAACAATGAACAGATAAGTGGAAGATTTTACGTGGCTTGCATGCTTGACCTTAGATGATCATGATGCCTCTGAATCAGTGACTACACCTTTGTTTGATAGACATAAATTGTAAATCTGTCCCTCTCTTCTTCTTTGCTTTCACTCTTTCATCTATCAATAGCTCTATTGAGTGCTTGAGCAAGTGTCCTTGGGGTCATCACTAGACTGTGGCTTTTTCTTAGTAACATTCCCTCACACATAAACACGGCTGAGCTATGGTGTGTGTTAATCACGCTCAGTGTTAAAGTGGAAAAATAAATTCCTCAGTGGAAGTAGCTCTTAATGTGTAAAAGCATAATTACATTTGTATTTTTTTCTAAATCCTGAGGTGGAAACAAGTTTCCATAGTTTAAAATGCATTTATTTTCTGTTTGATTTATTATAAAATAAATGAAATAAAATAAACATTACAATGTTAGAGAGGTGAAAATTTATTTTACTGCTGGGAACATGATTTCTACCAAAGGGGGCCCAAGTAAATATCCTGTTTCATGAGGTCCACAAACCATTGAGCCACCCCTGATTTCACCTATAATGTGAAAATATAGCTGAAACTAAATAAAACATAATATATATATATATATATATATATATATATATATATATATATATATATATATATATATATATATATATATATATTAAGCTCAATTAAAATGCAAACCAAAAACATAAAACTAAAGGGTAATTCAAAATATAAACAAAATACTGCAAAATAGTACTAAAATTACACTGCCCACCTACTAAGTAATTAACTTTTATTGTCAATAGTGTATAATTTTTATTCTTTTTAATTACCATGGTTATTATATTATCATAATCATAGATCATAAAAATGATGATGGGTTTGCTCAGACATAGCAGCCGTCTGTGTATGAGGCCAAACATTGAGCAAAATGGCAAAGGATCAATGTCAAGACAGAGAACCAGGCGTAATATATATATGAGTCAGACACACATCATCTCTTCCACAGCTCTTTTGTGAGATCCATCACTCACCTCACAGTCTTCGGCTGCTAAAACCATCAGCTCAAACAGCAAACAGGATGAGAAAATCATGTGTGACTAACCTGTGTAAGAGACAGGAATACACCCTTATTGGGCAGAAATGTGCTCAAAACAGGTTCTTTCAGAAAACGTTTGTCCTGCAGGGGGCTTCAATTTGAGTGATGATGTCACCTGTTAAAATTCCCGCTTGTTTGAATGTATAGAAAGTTAATTAGTGACAAAAGCCGTCAGACACAAAGAAAGAAAGAGAGTGAGAGAAAGAGAGAGACTCCACTCAGATGAGTGGCCCCTCCTGGAATCACGGACCCTGAGGACTTAGGGACCCCGCTGAGTCATCATGACATCAGCAGTCTATGATGAGGAAATGACCTGCACCTCACAGCTTTAACTTCAGTCTGGACTGATAAATCAATATTAGTAACAATATTCGTTATCATTGTAGATGTGTTTCAGAGTGTGTCAGAACATTATTCGGTTTATTCTACCTCAGATTGCGATTGCGTCATTATAAATGCAATAGCTGTACTGCTTAAGCATTTGACACATCATTCAGATTATAATTTATTTGTATAAAAGTTGCTTGTTGTGTACTGATGTAAATATTAATTTAGTACTTGATCTGCATTGCATGGAGCCGAGAGAGCTAGTATAGCGCGCGCAGTGTAATTTGTAACTTGGATATTTTTTTACATATTTAAGCCCCTTTGCTTATTAGAACAATGAACTTTGTTGTTTTTTCAATCACAAACTAACGTTCGGAATATTCTGGTAAATAACTTTTCTTTTTTTCTTTCCATGTAGAGAAAGCGTGTCTAAATTGCTTTTTCTATACAACACTGGTCTTAAACCCAATTCCTGGAGGACCACAGTTCTGCACAATTTAGCTCCAACTGTAATCACAACTGAACCAGCTAATTAAGGTCTTCAGGATCACTAGAAACCTTTGGCGGGTGTGATTTAAAGCTGATTGAAGTTTAACTGTGCAAAGCTGTGGCCCACCGGGGGTGAGTTTGAGACTTTTTTTTTTTATTATCATTATGTTTGGTAACACTGTAGCTAAAGGGAACACTTATTCACTATTAACTCACGACTTTTCTCCCCATAACACATTATACACATATTTGTTTTCAGAACATTCTCATGAATAACTTCTTTTAATTACTATAATGGCTAATATACTATTAATATGCATGCTAATAAGCAACTAGTTTAGAGACCGTAAAAACATCAAATTATATGTTCCACGAAAGAAAATTAAGCACAACTGGAATGACACGAGTGTGAACAAAATCAGATTTTTTTTTTTAGGTGCGCTATACCTTTAAGAAAACTGATCTTTGATCACTGTTAAAATTCTACTCCATTACACTCTTTATCGACTTTATGCATCAGCGTCTTGGAATGTAATGCACTTACTGTGCAGAAATGTCATTTACAGGAACCTGAACAGTGACTCAGGCCTTACTACGTGTCATTTAATGTTTGTGTGTGTAGAAGCGCCCTGACCCTTGCTTAGTAAGTTGTATTATTACTTTAGTTTGGCATTTACAGTCTGTATCTCTCTCACTTGTCTCCCACCCCCCATCTCTTTCTATTTTCAATTGCATTCCTTTCTGCTGAGGTCACAGGGTATGTGACGTCTCAATGTTTGTATGTTTTTGCAGACAGACAGCTTTATAAAGAACACAAAATTTGGTGATTTTTTGCATAACAACCGTGTTTGAAACACATTAACTGCATTAACAGTTTTGTAGCGGCTGGTGCGGTTACTTTTATCTGCACTGAAAGCTGAAGATATATTTAACAAGTTTCTCTCTGCTTCCCTTACAACATAGGAAACTGCAGTCCCTAATGATAACAGGCATACAGACAATGAGGCACCACACACTCATACAGACACACACCGCACTACTATAGCCAGAGGAGGTCAACAGACCTTGTATAGACGCGCCAAGAACTTGTTGGGCTAACCGCGACACGCACACACATACCGACGATGGCCTTTTTCGTCAGACATGGAACAATGTGGAAATAGCAGCAGAGTTTCAGAATGTGCTGCACAAATGTGGAATAAAGGAGCATGACGTCAAGCAGAGACGGGGATTTCTTCTGTGTGAAATTCTGGCTAATTTGTTCCTTGGGACAGAATTTCCAGTGTTTTTCTCAAATGCCTTTGAGCAATGGAGAATGCAGGCTGTCCTGTCAACATCAGCAGATGGCGGTCAGCAGAGCCGAGGTCAGATCTCAGTCCAGCAGATGGACCGAAAATGATGGATTATTGTGGATAAATGAATAAATGTAAATACACATAAATGGATAGGCTAGTGGATAGACGTCACGGATGGCTAGATATGTAAAAACACACTGTATAAATATATGAAAGCGTACTGTGTATTTAGATATCTGGATTTTTTTCTTTCTTGGACCAATCACCGCAGATTAGCGTCGCACAGAGGAGGTGTTTGGAAGAAATGAATCGTTGAGTGAATTGTTTGGGATTTGCTGAGATTATAATACAATGATATCGTTGATTATAAGTACAATGAAAGCGCTTTTTGTGAGCTAGCATTTCAACCTTTTGTTAGGGACTCCCAAAACCAAAATATGAACCTTTTATTAACCTTAACACAGGCACTTTAACATAGACAGCTAAATAAAAACTACAGCTAACAGTATGAAATCCCGCTAAAACCATTTGCTGTGCTGCAATTCACCAATGTAAATACCTCCATGCATGGCAAATCCATCAACAGCCCTCCCTTTTTGGGTGGAACCAGCATCAAGAAATGTGAGGCATTCTGTACCGACGGTTAATTTGTGGCAAAGGACACCATCGTTGGAGATGGCAGCATACGTGGTGATATTGGCGTCACTGCAACAGTGGCCCTGTGGCCAATAAATGTTCCTCCCGCGTCTCCTCAATTTACAGAGTTTGAAGCTGGCTTCATCCACAAACCATTTTTTTATGCGCCCCTTCAGCATTAAGCTTATTATTCTCTAAGAAAAAAAGCACATTCACAGAGCTGTAACAAATCCGAAAAAGCATGTCAAAATTGACATTATGACAAACACATAAATGGGATTCATGCATTACTGTAGAGCGCAGTTCTGCCAACAGAGCAATACAGTAAAGCTAAAATGCACAGTATTATTTGTGACTTACCTGTTGTCTTTTTTGAAAATGCCAGAAAAAGTTCTCAGACTAGGAATGGGTTAGACCCTTTGTCCAGCCACGCTAAAGAACAACCTATGATTGATGACACAGTCAATAATTGTTGCCTGAATTTAATTTTAACTTGTATTTTATCATTTTACAATTAATCCAGCTCCTCCACCATGCATGCAAACTCCTTATTAAAGTTATTACATAAGTTTCTATCAGCTGTAAATAGATGTATTCCCTTATGTTCAACACAGCTATTCCAATAGAGTTTGAGGACTTCATGTTTCCATCCACCTATTTATATGAGCGTTTTGGATTATCGCTGGATGGAAAGTGCTAAATGTGATATTCTAAAAATGTGCATAAAAACTTATGAGCAGGATTTGACTCCATGGGGAATTTTTTATCCATAGGAAAAGAATGCACATTTTTATATTCAGTGCGTTCTCCTAGTTTTCTAAGTGACATTTAGTTATTCCCAGGAAATGTTGATTTACGTTATCTTTGACTCGTTGGATGGAATCTGCTTTATTCTCAAATGTTTTATGCGATATTCAGTTTCGTAAGTTTAATTGGATAAATCTTTGGATAGAAACATAACTAATGAGATCTGCGGTAACAGTTTTGTGTTAAGGCGTTTGATTAAGATGCATACGTCATCTGTAAGCTAAATGAATGAGCTTTCCATTGACGTATGAATATTTGTTAGAGATAGGACAATATTTGCCGAGACACTATTTGAACTATAACTATTTACTAAATACTAAATCACCTTTAAAGTTGTCCAAATTAAGTTCTTAGCAATGCTATGCTAATGGCTATTGCTACAAATAACAACTTATGACTTACTGGGTTTTGAAGTCCAGGGTCACAAATCGAAAAACTGTAGTTGATTTGAATTGTAATACAAATTGTAATTAGATCTGTAACATCATGCACGTGAATTATTAACGTGTGACTGTATATTACAAGAGTATGCTGTGAGGTAACGTCATCTGCGCTGAGCAGCAGCATCCTTATATAACTCACTGCCAGTCACACTGTGAAGTACACACTTCAGGCCTGAATACAGAACAGCACTGTCAGACCCCCAGAACGACAGAGAGGAGGGGCACTCTTGAGGTTCACTATGTCTTGAGTGTTTATATGTGAATAGCAGGATGTGCTGAGATCAGGTGTTACATATGTCACACTCATTCTCACACACTCAGCAAATCACCCGGCTTGACTTCAAAGTGTGTGTATGTGTGTGCGGACTGACTCTGCGGGCTCAAAGACAGCTTTGATGATGACTTTTGCAGTCATGCTGAAAGACGCACGACTCAAACTGCGACACACACACACGCACACAGGCACTCTCTTTAACTCAAATCCTTATGATTACAGCCAGTGTGTGATCTACAAAGAACAGATCAGATTTTCCACCACTACCACACAAACACACACACACACACACACACACACTTACATCTATAATTCCACTGAATCACGTACAAAGCAGAGAGGACGAACAGCAGAACAAAGGCTTGTTGAGGACTGATAACAATGAGATATATTTTACCCTCTGCCAACTGTGGCCCTTCATTACCAATCTTTCCTGCCACACACACACACTCTGCCCTTTACGTCAGGCTGTGCGAGTGTGTGTGTGTGAAGTGTTTGAAATTTTTGTGTCTTCTGAGGTTAACAATAGTCTATTCTGTCGGCCCGAGGCAGTGGACACACCCGAACAGAGAGCAGACCACGGGGAGAGATTTGGGTACCGTCCAGATATGCGTGTGCGTTTTCGAGCCCGTTTGTAGGTGTCTTCTAGGTAGACCATTTTTAGTTTTGTCTTTATGTCAGGAGTTCGTGTCTGAAGCGTACTTCGTTTGTACTAACCTACACAAGGTTGCTCTTGAATTTTTTTTTATTTCAATGTCTTAAAGTTAAATTTACGCAAGTATTTTGCCATTGAATGTAAAGTTTTGACAGAGAAAGCAGGCGCTTTGCCAGGAGCATTTAGTCTTGCTCGAAATCGAACACACTTAGTGAACCATTTACGCAAAATTTTGTGAGTGAACACAAAAAATTTTGCAACAACCATTTTCAAAATGAATGCGCAGTTGCGAGGGAACAATCACTTTGCAAGTGAATGTAAAGTTTCACTAGTGAATGCAAACAACACAAACATTTCACAAAATAAGTTTGCAAGTGAAATTTTTAAGCTCAAAGAATGCTAACATTTTGTAAGTGAACGTAACATTTTGCCACTGAATGCGGTGTTTTCAGGAGAACGCAAACACTTTGTGAGTGAATGTAAAGTTTCACCAGAGAACACAAAGTTTATCAGAGGAGTGCCAAGACATTTGTGCCAGGCAGTTGCTCTGAGAAACACATATTTTGCAAGCTAAGTTTATTACTAGCTTAGCACAGCCAGAACTAGCCAATTAGCCAGCTAGCTCAGCCTACATATTGATTAAATGCCTAATTATACTTTTTTAATGCTTGATTGATAGCAGTAAAATTCACATGAATAGCATCACAGATAGTTTGATCTTGGTAATAATGAAAAAAAGTTCATACTGAGATCTATGACGTTTGATTTTGACATTGATAAATCAAAAAACAGATACAATTTCTTCTTAAACCCTACAGTACATTCGTGACACTTGAAGCGTTCAAGATATTTTGAGGACTCATTTGTGAAATTTCTCTCTTATAGGTCTCGCTTCAGGGAGTTTACAGGTCTCTGTGTCTACTCTCAGCCCTCCCTCTCGCTTCATTTCCTTCACAATTTGTCGTTGTGTAAAAATAGCGCATGTCCTCCCTCACACAGACGACGCAGTTTAGCAGGTAGACTTGAGAAGGTCACATATCCAGCTCTGTGTCCTGCAGCAAGCTGGTCTCCAAAAGCCAGCCTGGCCCACATCAGGAGTTCATTTCTGACAAAGTACAGGCTGGACTGAGTTTGGCATGTGTCTGTTTGAAGACAATTACACAACTGCAACCAATAACTTTTGACTGATGGCTGGTATGTAGGATGGGCCACATTCTAAAGCCATTTTGTTTTTTTTTCAAAAATGATTCTTTCTTTGTACTGACTGCTTGGCAGCCGATTGAGCTCAGAAATGGCAACATAAAATATTAATTTCCTGTTGCTTTGTAGTTATCAAACTCTTCTGAGTGTTTTTGTGGTTGCTATGTGGTAACTAAGCTGAGTGGATTTTAAATTTAAGCAATTTGTTTTGTTTTAAGCAATTGCTAGGCTGTTGCTATGTGGTTACTAAACTGTTCTGAGTGGCTTTACTTTTGTTGGGATTTTCTAGGTGCTTACTAATGAGTTTTGAGTGGTTCTAACTCCTCTGTGATATTCTAGGTGGTTGCTATGGTGTTGTTACGTCATTTGCTCATGATTCTAAATAGTTCTAACTTTTCTATGATGTTCTGGGTGGTTGCTGGTGTGTTGTTATGCCATTATTAAGTTGTTCTAAATAGTTCTAACTACGCTATGATGTTCTACGTGGTTGCTAGGGTGTTTGCTATGTGCTTATTAAGCTGTTCTGAGTAGTTCTAACTTGGCTGTGATGTTCTAGATGGTTGCTAGAGTCTAGATGTATAGATGCCTCATTAGATTGCTCCAGGCACGTACATGCACCCTGCTGGAATGGTGTATTTGGCGTCATTCACCATACTGTGCGTTTGCAGCATTGTGTATTCATTGAGTAAATGTAGATCTCTAGTAACTGGAGCAGTTCGGACAGGAGGTGGAGGTGCGAGTGAATGTTCCATTCTGTCTCCGGTGGTTATTTGTGGATCGTGGCCTCCTGGATTGCTGACCTGCTAGCGTAAACTTGTGAGCATCTTCAAGCCAAGACCACACCACCACAAACGCCAAGTTCAACATCCCAGACACAGGCGCACAAATACCCAGAGTCAAAATATAATCCACCCTTGACCTGAGGATGAGATCAAACATCCTCACGCACACAAAACTTGATTTTACAAACAAATGAGAGTTGAGGAACAGCTACGCTGGCATGAGCACGTCAAGTGTTGATCAGAATAACAAGCACACCCTTTGTATAGTCAGCTCTGAGGAAATATTAATATCCTTTTCCCAATGCAGTTGCATGTATAATGGCGCCCTCTGGTGTACAGTGAAGAAACAACACCGCAGTGCATTAATTTGCAAGCATCACCATTACTGTTTTTCCTAATGAGGGCTATATGTTATTTTATCATATTATTATTTCTATGCATGTTAAAGGAACCATATTTTTTCTTCCTTGGCAGTAATGGTGAAAATGCGATATGTGTGATTCTGACCAGTAGCCATTATGCTCAAAGGAAGAAAAATCTAACACATTTACTGGGCATTTTCCATGTCACGACGAATGGTTACTGGATGGCAGGAGGCAAGCAGGCTGCGGTTGGTCTCACCAATTATGAAGGTGGAATAAGTTTAATATGTCTCCATGATCCCAGTCTTTTCAAAACCTGAAACTGGAGGCATAGGCAATCTCTGCTTTGACAAAAGAAGCAAAGATGGGTGGACATTTGTACAGCATCCTTTCACAAAAAGCAATGCATTGTTTAAAGAAAGCTAACTAAATACATAATGCGCCAAATAATTGTATTATTTTTGAAATTCATTCATTTCAATGTAATAAAACATGCAAGCTTTCATGTGCACCTGACTTGACCGAGTTTCTGTTTCTCATAAATTCTGACTTTTAACTCAGCAAATAATGTCAGAATTGTTTATAGCTTTTTCTTGCATTTTCAGCTATTATAGATATTACATTTCTGACTTTGCGATTGTAAGTTTAGACTTTTTCTTGACAAATTCTACATTTATAGCTCACAATCCTGGCTTCATCTCTCACAATTGCAAGTTACATCTAACAATTAAAACATTACTTCTCAGAATTGCGAGCTAAAATCAGATCCGATTTAAAAAAACTGAACTTCAAGAAATTGTCTGAATTGTGTGATTTTTAATTCTGTGACAGATATAAGCCTCCATAATTGTGACCATGATCTAAAATAATCAAAACAATTAGTCAATATGTAGTAGGAACAAACCGGATATGATTTACCTAAAATGAAATATTGTTTAATATTAGAATTACTAATACCGTTATATGTTGTCTGTTGCAGTTTTTTCTTCACTGCTCTGCGCTTAAATAGTGTCTGAAAATGATCCATGCAGTCATTGTTTCCGTTTCATGCGTTCATCACACACTTGTGTGTCACTAGAACAAACATTCTGTCATGTTAACAACTGATAACATACTGTCCCAGTCGGCCATGTGTGTCCCCTCAGCCCTGTGTGAGCTCCGCACACAATCATGTTCACATCCTGTCACACATTTGGACAGATTCACGAAAACTCTTTATTACCGCTGAGACGAGCAAACTCGTGGAGGAGAGCCAGCGCGAAGGACTGTTTACATGAGCTGTAGGAAAATCCCACGTGCAACGCACTTTGTGTACGCTGTCTCAGAAAGATGTTGAATCTGTCGTTGGGCGTGATGACAGGCCACGGACGTAAATAATGGCACCGTTTGAAACACAGGAAAGCAGATTAGAGTATGACCTTTGGAAAGAGAAAGCGAGAATTTCATTTCGCCGAAAGGACATTTAGATGTAAATTAGATGTAAATTGTTTGTTAGTATGCTAATGCATGTTTGTATCGGTTTATCATTTTTTCTTTGAGCTAGATGTCTTTTGCAGAAGTCTTGTGAAGAATTCTTGAAGTCATAAAACAAGAAAAATATGATATTTCACAACATGACAATATTTTATGATAATAAAAGTTTATTTTCATTTTAAAATGCAGCACAATTTCAGATCTTTTCTATCTATCTATCTATCTATCTATCTATCTATCTATCTATCTATCTATCTATCTATCTATCTATCTGTCTATCTATCTATCTATCATACACATAAATTATTATTATTATTGGTGTACAATAATATTGTTTGTTGTTGTTCTCTTTTTTTTTGAGGGAGAGGACCATCATCATAAGTCGTCATTTATTTAGTTATGAAATATGTTATTCTATTTTTAATAAACAATCAACTGATATTTTCTGTTTTACTTTTAATTGATTACTAGTATTTATTATTGTTGTTGTTATTATAGCTTTTTAATAACATCGGTGCGAATCTGTGGTGGTAAATATGCTTAATAATAATAACAATAATAACAATTATTTTAAGATGCCGAATATTTAACAATAAGAAGAATTTCTACTTATACGACCCTAAAATAAACTTCTTCTGACTCTTTTCTTCTTCTCTTCCAGACTGTTGTTGAATTCCAGAAGAACAGCTATCATTATCTCAGCGGTTTCCAATAAATGCTGTTTGGCATTTCTTAGTAAAGATTATGTTTGTAACATCCTCTATAAGCTACAATTTCAGCCATTACTCCACCCTCGCCGTATGTCTGCGTTCGACTCACAGGTCAGCATCGCTCTGCTAACAAGGCGACAGATGGTGACAGTACAATCTGTTTGTACTCAGTTGCTAAGAAGAAATGGACATTGACGAGGTTCAGGTGGGTTCAGGTGGGTTCAGAGCCTCAGGATTGAAACATAATCAATGCTGTTCAGCTATTGCTACGTCTCAGTGTGAGTAGCGGGGAAATGACTCATGCTTTTCTATCCGAAGTGTTCCTTTACCTTGACAGATTGAATGGCATTGTACTAAAACATACTTTGCGGGTCAATTATGTCATTTTTCCCCTTATAACAGGCTTGAACTATTGAGCTCGACAGTGTAACTATAATAAAATGTCACGTAACGCCAAATAAGCTAAAGGAACGACCTTAACTTTTGACTTTTATCATCCCATTATGATTTTCACAAACCAACGATTTAAAGAATTATGACATTTGATTGATGTTTCAAGGAAAAGAACAGCGAAAGAGCAAATACAATATAATGAAGTTGATAAAGAACCAGGTGTAGGTCTTTTTTTATCAAGATGCAGTATTTATTTCAGACAGTAGGGCCCTAGACCTTCATCCCGGGCCGTGTTATTTATCATGTTCAATTTTATTCATCTGTCTAAAAATTATATTTGTACCTGTATGACAAATAAGTCGCTATTAAATAGTGGTGGTGCTTATATGTGTAGTCAAGTGGCTGAAGCTGGCACCAGTTACAGATAAAATAGTAGAAAGCAAAAATAAATTAACTATATTCACCTTTTGAGATATTTAAAAATAAGAAACGTTGTTTTTATTGTGAACTGATATATAATTCAAGAATTACTGAATTTATTTTCAACATGAAACAAACATATATTTTGTTATACTGCTTTAACATTAAAAACTAAAACAAAATACAGAACAAATAAAAAGTCATACAGAAATAAAATATGCATGGTTTTAGTATTACCTATTTGCATCTTTTTATTTCCCTTTTTCCTTGATAGCTTAAGATCAGCATATGTGACAAAATGTATTAACTTAAAACATATGATCATGATGAATGGCTGTCTGTGGAGCAAATATTAAGTTCGAAAGAATGAGAATCAAACTAATTGGATGTATTCTTGACGTAAATAGTGTGTAAATGAGTACTTAAAACTTAATACTTAAAAAAGTATTACAACATAAATCTTACCTGCTATGAAAAAAGGTAGTAAAACAATTCAGGTCATATTTAAATGGTATATATAGGACAAGAGACTTGCACAGCTGTGAGTACATGCATAGGAGTCAGTGAGTGTGTGTGTGTGTGTGTGTGAGGTATTACGTGAGCTGCGGTGTGTGTAAGTGATCGGTAATAAAGGCAGAGAGATACTGCTGACCTCGTGTGCCACTCCTCCCACGTTAACACCTGTGAGTCATCTTCATCTTCAACAACTGTGTGTGTACGAGAGAGATGGCACAGCGAGAGAAACTAGATCAAGACGGAGGAGGGACATGGTGACATGACAATCATCCTCTCAGCTGTCAGAGTGTCTCTCTTTGCTCAGTGCATGTGCGACTAAGATGAGGACTGACCTCTCACTTTCTGTATCCCTGATGCTCTCTCCTATTTAAAATGTCAGTTTTCATTTCTCAAAGCGCACGAGAGTCTTATCACGAGTATCCATGCAAATAGCAAAACCGTGGAATTCGCTTTAGCTACTTTAAAGCTTTTAAGGAATAAATTATAAATATATAAACAACTTTAATTTTAGCAGACAAAAAAATTACACCAAGACACCTGCAAAAACAGTATTTAAAAATAAAATAATAATAATAATAATAATAATAATAATAATAATATAATAATAAAAAGCAAAACCAAAACAACGCATCACAAAACGAATAAAAAACAACAGGACAATGCAAAAAACAAATAAAAAAAATAAAAATGCAACACACAAAACAAACAAACAGAAAAAAACAAAAAAAACAAAAATACAATACAAACCCAAAATATAAAGAAAAGCAGCAAACAAAAACAATACAATAAAAAAAACAAACATCACAAAACAAATAGCAAGCACGAAATACACAAGCGTCAACACTGAATACGCAAACATTTGTACAACACAACAAAGAAACACAAGGAAGAAAATGGCAAAACTACAGAAACAAAACAAAACAAAAACAAAGAAAAGACAAGTTTGTTTAACATTAACCATCAGGACTGAATGGGCAGACACGCTCGTGAAACATGGCAAAACAAAACACAGTATATACAAAAAGAAACATAGAAACAAAGCAAAAAATCCAACAACAAAATTAAAAAACAAAACTACATAACACAATTAACAGAGCAAGAAAACAACAAAATGAGTGTCAATGATAATATGGCTCAGATTTTTTTTTTCCGCTTCACTTCATTTTCCAGCAGGTTATATATGTATGGATGTAGAGTATGGATGGTTGGATGTGTGTATGGAAGTATAGATGTATGTACTGTATGATGGATGCCTTAATGGATGGATGGATACATGGATGAATGGATGTATGTATGGATAGATAATGTACCAAAGTATGATAGAGTATTATAGTAAAGCACTATTTTTTTTCTGTGGGTGTGTATTTCAAGGACACCTTGAAAATTTTTCCGCAATAAATGCATAACTGACACGTCACGCAGAAGCAAATGTATTCCGCTCTCTTTTTTCAGCTTATCGTTCTCTTTCAGTCTGTCTCGCTCTCTAGTCATTGTGCTGAGTTTACTGGTACGAGAGCACCTGCTGAGGTCCCATCATCCTCAGATGCATGCTGGGAAAATTCCTCAAGCTGGATGGAGGAGGATGCACTAATGGGCCAACGCTGTCCCAGCAGCAGGGACGAAAGCATGATGCACATCGTGAGAAACACACACACACACACACACACGCACACACGCTGGTGCTGACACATGCACTGACACATCTGAACTTCCGCACACTTCTAAAAGCATAAGAGCTCTGTCCTTTTAGTGTGTGTACATTAAAATAAAACCCATTATCCAACTGTCCCGTGTTTTAGTGGACCTTTACGTACAAACCTGCTCAGCAACCCTTGACATCTTCAGTATGCATGCTGTTACCATGTTTGAAACAGGAGAGCATGTTTGTGCTGACATCAGTAGCATTAGGATCTAATTACCTGAATGTTAAACACAGGCATGTTGGCCTTGACAAATCACTCAAAAACAAGAAAAACAAACCCTGTTTTCTTTATGTAAAAGACAAAAGATGGTATGGTATCAAGTATGCCCTAGACAAGCTCAGTGCTTTTTGATTGTGCGTGTCTTATTTTTGTCCCAAAAACGTACCAAAAGTAAATCCACATTCGTATGTTGCAACAGAAGGTGACATTTAAAGTTTTAACTGGATTATGCCTAAAACAATCCAAAGATGGTGCCATTTAATAAAATCCACTTAAATGTTGATGCCAGTTTCATTTGATTACCATTTTGTTCTAAGGTTCTTGTGGTTTTCGGTGGTTACCAGGGTGTTGCTAGGGTGCTGTGAATGTTGCTCTAGGTATTCTGAGAGGTTGCCATGATGTTGCCACACTGTTGATATGGGCTTGTAAGTGTTTTTCATGCTATATAATTGTCTGGGTGTTGTATGAAGGCGGTTGCCAGGGCACTGCAATGTGATTGATAAGGTGTTCTGGATATTTCTGTATGTTTCTATATGATCACTTAGGCTGATGAAATACTGGGCAACTTTTGTGCAATGTTGCCATCAGCGGGCAACAAGGAAAGTTGATAAAGTTGATGAACATGTCATTTTCTGGTTGCTAAGGTGCTTTGGGTGTTTGTTTGTTTTTTTGTACCACATCATAATATAATTTTTATAGTGTGGCTGGTTATGCTTCTATGCAATTAATAATAACAGTGTGAGTGGTTGCCAGGGTGTTGCGTTTCAAGTGTTCTGAGTGCTTCTTAGCATGTTGCTAAACAGTTGCTAGGGTGTTCTGGCTGGTTGTCAGGGTGTTTCTATGCAGTAAAGTGTTCTGAGTGGTTGCCAGGGTGTGACTAAGATAAAGTGTGAGTGCTTTGTTGCATGTTGCTAATCAATTGTTAGGGTGTTGCTATGTAATTTCTAAGCTGCTCTGAGTGACATTTCATTGCTCTGAGTGTTTACTAGCTGTTGCTAATAAGATTTGAGCATCGATATGCAGTTTTAAGGGTAGCTCATTACAAAGTGCAAAGGCATTGTGTGAATACATTGTAGTTCTACACTAAATGTGAATGTGCCTTAAATCATCTCATCTGCAAAACTTTTATTGAACATTCTTCTCCTGTATTTTACTGTACAGACATGACAATATAGCACATTGTTATTAGTTACTTTTTTAGGGAGTAACGCAGTACTGCAATGTATTGTTTTTGAAAGTAAACTTTCCCCAACAATGTTGATGTGGTTTCTATGGTGATGACTGGTTGGCAGGGAGTTGGTATGTGGTTTCTAAGGTGCTTCATAACTGGATGAAATGCTTCATCGTAAAATGTTTCTCCATGAATTTGAGTGTTTGTGGGTTTTGACCCAAAAACCCTTATTCGTATGTTGCAACAGACGCCTGAAAGACCGAAGATGATCTTGCCATTTCACCAAATCCAAAGATGTCCGAATCCACTTTTTCTAGAGCTTGTGCGTTTCAATAAAACTTTGCTCTCTAAGTTCACTATCAGACGCCTAGTTTGATGAAATGCTAAACCAGAGGGTTAAGCTTGGCTTTGTAAAGTGTGACTCTAAGATGGAGAAAGGTAAAAAGAGATGAAGAGGTTCAGCAAAAATGCAATAAGATCTCTATTGTACTGACTGCATTCATTACACACCACTGTAGTGTGGGCTATATCTCCTGAATCGCTGCTGCTGAATTGATCACGCCTGCTGCTGAAATACTGGGGCTCAGAAATGAATATGTCAACGGAGTGAATTTATTGATCCGCTTCACTTAGTGCTTATTACATTCAAAAACAAAAGATCATCTGTCTCTCGTGCAATATCATTCAAACGAAATAACCAAGATCCAAAACAGACAACTATCACGGTACAAATTATTTTATTATCGAAATCTGCCAATGCAGTTGTCACACATGTAAATAACCAATCACCAATATGTGAATGCATTAACTGTACTAAAGATTTGAAATTAACAACCATATAATGATCCTGTCTCTATGTGGTTGCATTGTAATGCTCAAATTTCTTTCAATTACACTTTCAACAATTTAAATATTGTAGACTTCCTGTTTGCCCAACCAATTAATTTGGACAATTATGTTTGGTAGTGCAGAAATTACCCACTTCACCTTTAACATTTAGATTGAAAAATGATATCCAATTCCATTTTCTTGTGATGTGGGAAGCAAACGTGTCATTTCCATGTGCGTGTTATCAAGCCCCTGATGGCATAACCTAGAGCGCAAGGGTGGTCTAAAGCGCTGTCCTCTCGCCAGGCCATGGCTATGGCACATTGATTTTTCTCCAGCAGCTTGTTGTCTAATTGCCCTTATCAAAATCATGACCTGCTAAATGATGGTGTCTGTAATCTCACACTCTCTAGCCAGTGGGCATTGACATTTAGTCCGATTAATTATTGCAAACATCCAGAGAGAGCACAAGGCCTGTCTCGACGGAAGAGTAGAACAGAGAGACTAAGGGAGTTTTGAGTGTCACCATCTGTCGCTGTGAATAACTGCTACCCAGAGAATAGAGGCCGTGTTTACAAAGCCGACTACGGGTGCTGGAACCAGATCAGCTTCGCTCATCGCCAAACTGCTCAAAGTAGCTACAACTGATCCAGACTGACAGAAACACAATCCAAGATCAGCTCTCAAATTGGCAAACAAGTTTTTCCACACAGACTCGCACCTTCTAGTCTTAATTTCCTCAGGTGTGTGTGTATGTGGATCGCCTTGCAATATCAATCTTAAATTTCATTGGCGCAGGGAATTAAAGAAACTCTAGACGGTCAGAAAAGAAACCTGGCTTGGTTTATACACATCAGCTCCTAACTAGATTTCTGCATGTTACGTAAAGGGTGTTGGGGATGGTTGACAAAGTATTGCTATGTGGCTGCTAAGGTGTTGTGAGTCACCAAATACACTTAAATGTTGAGGCTGTTTCCGTAGGATGTTGCTATGCGATTCGATTTAATGCAGTTGCTAAGTTGTTGTGAGTGGGATAAAAGAGTGCTATATCAATGTGATTGACAGAGTGTTGCTATGTTATTGCGAAATGGTTGTGAGTAGTTTTAGGGGGCTGCTATGTGAATGTCATTGACAGCGTCAATATGCTATTGCTAAATGGCTGTAAGGAGCTTTAGGTGGTTGCTGTGTGAAAGTGACTGACAGGGTGTTGTTATACAGTTGCTAAAGGTGTTGTGAGTTACCAAGTCCACTTAAATGTTAGTGTAGGCAGGGTGTTGTAATGGTTGACAAGGTGTCGTTATGCAGTTGCTAATTAAGTGTTGCGAGTGTTGCTATGCTATTGCTAAATGATTGTGAAGAGCTGAGGTTGAGGTTGCTACCTGAATGTCATTTGCAGGATGTTACTATGCAGTTGCTAAAGGTGTTGTGAGTTACTAAGCCCACTTAAATGTTATTGGAGGCATTTCTTACAGCTTTGTAATGATTGACAAGGTGCTTTACAGTTACTAAAGTGTTGTGAGTGGTTTTAGGAGATATATGAATATGACTGACAGGGTCTTGATTTGCTGTTGTTAAGGTGTTGCGAGTCACCATATTCACTTAAATGTTAGCATGGCTGCTTTACTTAGTGCTATGCAGTTGCTAAATTGTTGTTATTATTTTATATTTATTACATTTTTTATGAATATTCTTCTGGGAACAGTACTATAAAACAAAAAGCAAATGTGCTAATTTAGAACCCATTCCACCCCTGGTAGACTTCAAATAATAAAAAATAAAAAAATACATACATAAAATTAATATTTACAATAATAATTAGTTAATTTCTATGCAGTTACAGTTGACAACATCCTTACGTAATGCGGTTTCAGGTGTTGCTAGACAATTGCTAAAGTATTTTAAGATACAGAACTCAGTTTAATATAAAATTGTTTAGTACAATTGCATAAATGTTTGACAGGGTCTATTCGTTTCTAAGATGTTGGAAGTGGTTATATATGCTATTTATTTGGTGTTTTCAGTGGTTGACAGGGTGTTGCTAAGTGCTGTGATTAATTAAATCTACTCTTATATCAAGACTAACTTTATTTGTTCTATGTAAACATGGTTTTCAGTATATTCCTATACAGAGATTAGGGTATTTATGTTATTAACATTTTGTTATGCAGTTATTGACATGACAATTGTTCAACTTTTCTGAATGGTTCACAGGGTACTGCTTTTTTTTTTTTTTTACATGATTTTTAGCATATTCGTGGAGGTTGCCATTGTGTTGCTGTAAAATCTACCAATCAGCAACAGCACACTTCTCAAACAAATCCACGAATAACAACCCACACAAGAGGTGAACTGCCAAAGTTAAAAACATTGTTAAAATCCTAACCCTAAGTAATAGTAATTCTTATCTTAAGAAACACCACCAAGAGTATCAATAAACAAAGTATTCAAACAACCTTATAATAGAACAAGGAATTTTATGTAGACATTTTAGTGATATAATAATAATAATAATAATAATTCTTAGACAAAACCGATGGTACAACAAAAGATATACAGTACTAATCATATTCTGTGACAAAACAACAAAAATGTGCAAAAAGGTCTAGAAAGGAGTAGTATCAGCGAGATGTTTTTGTTATGCTTTGGCTGTTGAAATTAAAATTTTCATTTGCTTTTTTTCTTACTATTTTTCATAGCCAGCAAGAATTTTTTAAAACCTGTCCCATCTGCATTGTTGTTGTGTTGACAGCTTAGTCTCTCCATCTGGAGTTAAGGGGTGGTTTCACTACACTTCCACTGACTTTCTTTCACGAAACGCAGGCTTATGCAGATTTGTTGTGTTTTAGTTATTTATCCATCTATCCATTTGCATTCCAACTTTGGAAAATGGTATTTTAGGAAAGACGAGATAATCTGTGTAAGATATAGAGAGAAATGGAAAGAAAGAGCGAGCGGGGTCAGATTAGCAGACCTACTATACTGGATTTTTTCCCAGAGAGCCTCAATCGATCCAGAGTTGGGCAGGACTAAAAAAAAAAAAAAGAGAACGAGAAAATTGAGAGCGAGGAGAGCAGAGGTCAGAAGTTCAGCTTTGTTTCTCGAGACGAAATGGGTGTTCTGATGCATTTCCCAAAATCCATTCATACAGCTGGGGCACAACAGCGAGCACTGTGTAAAAATCCTGTCGTGCTTGCTGATGTTGTTTATGTCACTAATCGCAGTGCTATTCACACGGCTGCTATTGAGCTCATGTGTTCAGACGCCTGTGGGTTTGTTTAGACATGTCACCCTATTATTTTTGTAAATGCCTAATTGTACAATTTACTCACCCAGGCAAAGGATTTTAAAACCAGTATTCCAAAGACAAGGACACGAGCTGCAATTTAAAAGCTGTTCATCAGGGATCAGAGGGTAACATCAGATCAAATCAGGACATTTCGACTGGGATTCCAGAATCTGTTCAAACTGGAACGTGACATAGCAACCTTTTCCAGCTTCTTTTGAATATTTAAACCCTTTCCAGCAGTGAGCACTTGGGAGATCCATTTTTTCACACTTTGAGGGAAAACACAGCTATTAAAAAAGTATAAACCATTCATTGTCTTCTGAAGAAAACACTCAAGGGAAACCCAGTTTTTGCTTGAAAATCAAGGTAAATTACCTTAACTTCTAGTGTCAGTATTGTCCATTGCTTCGATAAATTACTAAATAGTTCAGTGTGTCATATTGATTCAGATCACCAACTAAGCAGGCCAAAATGTGACAGTGAAGAAGCCCAAACTCCCATCAGTTGACAGAAACAGAGAAAGAAACCTTGGCCAAAGTGAACAAACATTGTGTAAAATTGATCAATGTACTGCATTACACACTGCATTAGGCTGTAGAGTTGGAAAGAGTTGTAGTCTGTCTAAAATGTTGAAATATGAAGGCATCACCCAGTGCATGTGCAAAAGGTCTGAAACTTAAATTCAGGATGGACAGATTCGGGTGTGCATAAACAAGATGGTGTCCTTATTCTGTCCTAAGCAACTCAAGTCAAACTTGTCAAACTGCTGTGGATGAACAATGAACAACACACCTTTCCCTTTTATGGAATACATTAGCAAACTTATGTATTGTCCTGAGTACCTTTCTGGTGACTTTGAAAAATATGTCTTATTAATTCTATTGTGTGGTGGCTTATTATCATTCTGTTGTGCATCCCTAAGCCACATATTGGTCACAAAATACATTTCAAATTCATCTGCAGATCAATAAAACTGAAATTACACAAACACGATTCATCCACGTTAAGATGTTTTGAAGATCAACAATTCATCAGATTATCCCACTGAAAAACAACTACAGTTCCTCTTTTTGCGTAGTGAAAAATAAACAACATTTTTAACTCATCAAGATTAACAGTCGCACATTACGTGTTTGCCAGCTGAAAATCGACAGTTCATTAAGGTGAACATATTTCCATAAGTCAGAGGAAGATCAAGATTTATGGTTTCCCTTGGGGTATCCATTACCATTAAGCATGAAAGAGATAAAAAAAAGACAGAGAATATTCATGTAGAATTTGCATATCGCTTTTGCTGTTAAAGTTCCACGGCAAGAGTTTGACCTCTTGGATGTCAACATCTCATTAATTCCACCAGTTCATCAATCTGTCACTCTCTCGCTCTCTCTGTTCCTCTTCTGCCTCTATTAGCTCTCTTTGGCTTTTAAAGAAGGTATTTAACACCAAATTTATATATTCAGTGGTGAGCATTATTGTGCAACCCTCCACAAAGGTGCCACTCAGAATGTTTTAAACATGAGATAAGATGAATTTGTGCACTTACTCTAGATTCAGTTTAATTCGTCTTGCTTTGCGCCGTTAAAATCATTCATTTTGGCTTCGATAAGTCACTCTGAGGTTGTTCCTTTGGTGCATGCCATTGACGTATTTTCACTTTAAGCTGAAGAATAAAAACACTCTTTGTAAAAACAACTTTGCAGTTCTTTAAGACCAAATGTGAGCCAGATGTTTTGTTGAGCTTGTAAGCAGGTATTTAAGTCCCGATATTTAAGTCCTGATAAAAAATGAAAATGCAGCATTATGGAAGAAAGGATGGTCATTGTAAACCTACCCATCACTAGGGTGTAGACAAGAGTGAGGTCGTACAAATTCGTACGAATCAACTACCTCATAATATACATACAAATTAGAATTAGTATTACTCCTGAAGCGCGGCATTAATCTGAGACAGAGCCGAGCAAATTGAACGATGGCAAACAGTTTAGTTTTGAAGTGCAGACCCCACCCACCCCCCATCTCACACACAATTATCTCTTCTTTCTCCATATACCATAGACTGGAGGGAATCGTTTCCATGACAATGCTCTTGTCTGACGGTTAAATGAAAGCAGAAGATATTCTAGATGCATCCGAATCTCCTATATATGAAAAACGCTCTGCATTCTGATCAGAGGACGGCTTTCAGATGGCCCTCTAAGGAGAGGCGTCCTGTAATCAAAGAGCTGTGAAAGAGTGGATAAGTAAAAGTATTTTCCATCTAAAGCCAGGTGACACTCTCCTCACATGGCGGTCTGTTCAGAGGAGGTTAATGTGTTTTAATGACGAAAATGGGGGAGGGTTCTGCCCTCTTGCCAGTCTGTCTAATGCCGAGGACCCCTGCTGTTTTCCTAATGGTCACAGAGAGAGAGAGCAAGGCCGGTTGTATCGCCTAGAGGCTAATAGCAGACACAACCACATTACCCGTGTCCTGTGCCATCTCTTCACCAGAGCTCTGTAGCGAGAGAGGATATTAAACTGTCCCAACAGGTGCTGCTGTCACCTCAGCACACGTACAGAGCCTGCAGAACGCTGTCTGTTAGCATTCCCATTCAGTACAAATGAAGCTGCCATCACGCCATGCTATTATAATATCAGAATGTGTCAAATAATTTTAAAAAAATAAACGTGACTTTAGAAATCTAATTATTTGTATTTAAATATACTTTAAATATTTTATTCTACACACACACACACACATACATATATAATGATATTTATTTGGTATCCACACACAAAGGTAATTAAAGATGAATGAGGATTGTTTTTATACATTTTAATAAATATTTGATCATTGTCTACGCTTTTTAATATAACAAAAACACTCTTTGATCTTGATGTAATATATATTTAGTATATACACACAGACATGATGATTAAAGATTTATGAAGACTTGTTTTTAGACTTGTTTTGGTCTTTGGTCATCTATGATGAGTATAATAATATATACTCTGCAAAAATTATTAATGCTCATTATATAATAATAATTATTTAGTATATAAACTAAGAGTAATAAAGATTATATGATATAATTGATCATTATCTAATATTTATTTAGTACTTATAGAAATATAATGATCAATGACAATTATGATATAGATTACCATAATCTGATAAAAAAATCTGATATTTGATGATTATGTAACATTTATTTATGCATAAATGAAATTATTTATGGAGACTATCGATATGATTTATTATTATTAGGCTACCTGATTAATTGATTAAGTTCTGTCAAATGATTAATTGTGATTAATTGCATCTGAAAAAGATTTTGAGTGTGTACTAAATATATTTATTATGTATATGTAAATACACACACATACATTATATTTTTGAAAATATGTATGTGTATACATTTATATATTTATACTGTTATATTTTATATTATACACAAATATATGAAATATATAACCATAATTTTTCTTAAATATGTACATGCTTGTGTTTGTATCTATATATACATGAATAAATATAGTACATGCTCATACATTATGTAAACAGAAAACGTTTCTGTATGAAAGGCCGCTAAATCTGTTTGAACACAGACAGCAGCCTTTAAAGGCAGCATACTAATTTAAATGATTTTTAGACTCTGGCATACATTCCAAGTCTTGTCCATCTATCTATATACACAGCTGTTTGCAGATGTGGGGTTGCTGTGGACCTCTCAGGTGAAGGCCTCTGACTCTTGAAGGTCCTGAGGGACTGACCCAGAATTGACACATGGGCCATAATCCATCCTTCGGGAGAACGACTACGCAGGTCAGTAAGACAGATGCTCTTAACATCCATTTGGAGAATACGAGTTAAGAGCACTGTCCACTGTGTATTTCCGTAAGGCCTGTTCAGATGGCAATTGTTTTTCATAGGGATGTGAGGTCATTTTTTTTGCAATTACTGTCGTCAAATTGAAACTCTGCAGAAAATACCATCATAGGCTTATATATCGTATTGTATTGTCTGATGAAAATTTTGATCCAATTATCAACTCTTGACAAACAACAATGTTCTGGAGGTAATTACATCTAAATCAACATTTCTGAGTTTACAATGGAGCAAAAGTCCCTGGAACGGTTTGGAAAATAGTTGTTTTTACCAGTGCTTATCATTTTAAAAAACCATTTCACACACTGCATGTCCAAGAAAATGTATCAAATGTCCAAGGTGTTTTTTTAGTCTGTAGTAACTAGTATTTTTTAGATCTTATTTATCTTCTCCATGGACCCGTGTGGTTGAAAACAGATCCAACTAAATAGGTTTCAAAGGTAAAAATTAGGCTCTGTGGCCATCTATGGTTTGCAGTGATAATCTACTTGAGCTAATAGAGAGACGATCAGTGAACCTGAAACTTTCTCTCTCACGAGTTTTATCGCAAGAAAGAGCAAATGTTCTGACGAATATCACGCTGAGAAATAACAATTACAGCCCGAACAAGGCTGGAGAAGTGGATTTTATAGCTTAGTACTGTTACATTGTGATCTTTTCTTTAATGTGTAAACCACGTAGTGTGTTCTGAAGTGATTTAATGCGGAGTGTTCCATGAATGACTAAAGCTGTCATCATCCACTCCACATTGTTCTCCATTAATTTCACCATTATTAGCTCCTGTGGTGGCCACCTGAGCAAATACAGCAATTGTGTAAGTGTTTTTATTCATCCTGGCTTGATTAAGGATTGCCGCTCTGAGAGCTTCTGGTTGAGTCGACAACAATAGATGGGGAGTCTGGGAACACCGTGGTTGTTCGTGATGTCAGTCTGAAAACAACTCTTGCACTGGGTGTGCTGCTCAACCCATACCTTTTTCCTCCGTCGCTTTTATTTACTCCACCCTCTCGTGTATCCTCATGATATGATTCTGGTAATGCATGCACATCTTTTGTGTTTTTATGTACAGAACATCCTAACCCCAATACTGTGTGATACGTCTGCCTATGTATTTACCCAACTCTGTGTAATCAGGATGTGACACGCCTCACGACCTGATCCAGGGCAAAGATGCACACCAACCAATCCAGTTGCCAAATGCGGCCATGCTCAGGCTAATATATTTGAGTTGCTGCCTGAAACACACTTTCATGACCTGTTGGACTAGTCCATACTGGAGAAATGAAGAGCACAGGCGTGTTGTGCTCCAGAAAAACAACACCTGGAAACCAAGAATGGAGGCTAATGTGAGCCTTGAAAACCTAATGAGCGTTTATCCGTTTTGTCCAGGATGCGAGATCACGAATATGATCTACACACAAAACCCAATATGTGTGTCGTGTCTGAAATGTTATTACTGCGGACTAATACTATCAGTCTACTTTGTTGACATGGTGTTCTAAAGCTTTAGCACATTCAAACAAAACAGACTAAATTAAACAAGGGGAAGTTCGATGAATTTCTTTCAACACTAATCCATTGGAAGACCTCCATTAAACGTAATTGGCTGGGCAAATACAGTACAAAGTGTGTTATGTGCAAGTTCAACCTCAATACTGAACGGATGTCAGGGAAGCATTAGAAGAGTATGTTCTTGCTTGTGGCTAGCTCTTAGGTGCTTTTAGTGGGGAGGTGACAGGGTTTGAAATCCTTTGTTTGTAGCTGCATCTATAAACGATGGGGGAATGGTTGAGCGGTATGTACAAAAAAAAAAAAAAAGTGGACGCTTTCCCTACTTGAATGATAATTACGTTGTCGTGGGCTGCCTGGATACAAACCATACGAAATCATTGGGGGTACTGAGGTTGCTGCAGAAACGTGGATCCTCTTTGTAACAGCGAATGCGCGAGCAAGGGCTCGATATGCGGAACAAAATTACTTCACCACTGGATATCAATTTATTTACAACAATTTGTGGACAAAACACAATGAATTCGGTTTAAAGCCACACTGAGGTCTGGAGCACTGGTCCTGACCGCGTATTCGAGTTTTCTTGCCGTTAGCGCGTGACGAGATGAAATCTTCGAATAACATCCAGTGCAATAATAACACAATGATATTGAAATTATTTTTCTAGATGTGTTTACTCTTCTTAAAAGAAACTTCAGGAGCATCTGACTTGCAATTTCTCATAACAAGCAATTGCATGTGCCACAAGTGGAGCTACAATCATAAATCACTTTTTACAAATTTGAAATGGAATTGAAATTTGTTGGTTTCTAAAACTTGATTTCCTGTACTGTTCTTTCTGTCTCTGACACAGAAGTGAGCTACTCAAAGCAGGTTGCAAATCCCATGTGGATGTTAAAAGACTTTGACAACCTAAGGCCTTCATTCTAATAACCAGCATGGACAGTGAACAGAGGATTTAGCTACAAATTTGCAATTTTGGCAAAGCTTACAAATCTGTTGCAGATATCGCTTATCACGGGTAATGAGTGAAGTTTGCATTTTGCTGCATTGTTTTTGCTTCTGTTTCGCTTCTATTTTGCAAAAACAGCTTTTTTGCCATGCCAGAGGTTCATTAGTAAAGTGCATCTAGCCAATTTGCAATGTTGCTTCACTAACATAAAGTCTGTCTAGGGTGCCTGGGTCACTCAACTACTGCTTTTTAATTCTGTAATTTTGCAATGAATTAAAAAAATTCTTAAAAATATTGATTTTAGGGAAAAGAACAAAACTGACATACAGGTCCTTTTAAAATTGTGTAAAAATGGACTGAGAAATAAATAGGCAAACACTGACAACATAGGTATAAATTAGACTTCAGAGACTGCTACATAATTAATTATTTAACCCAAAGAAGTGCAATCTCACAGTTTTTCCGACGTAAGTAACAAGAGTAAAATTAAATAATTCAAGAGCTCTACTAAAACGCCTCTGTCTAATAACATCGGAAAGGTTTTT